>NW_027471528.1:0-24140 GCF_051020765.1 Lasioglossum baleicum
AGATCGTTATTGCCAATACAGTTCAGCGGAATTTACGCAGGGATTCCTGGTTTAAATATGGGAGTCGCAGGATTGGTCATGTTATTGGCTACGCTGTGCGACTAGCAAAAAATGTAGCACCGCACTCGAACATTTAGACATGAGATTTTGCAATTCATACATGAAAATAAGGTATCCGTCTGGCATAATGTCTACTAATTTAATTCCGTTCCCACTGAGCGAAACACTTCCTACAGCTTGTTACGCTCCTCGGAAGTTAAGGTCTTCGGTAAAAGGTTAGACTTTATACCAATAGGTAACGTTGCACATCTGTGTTACACTGGACTTTAGTATTTACACCTGGAAGTAGGGCTTTTAATGCCGATACTGTACAGCTTATATCATCCTGCAGTTCCAGGATTGACTCTCGGTGTAACAGGATAGGTGAAGCTATGGACTGAGCTCTGCGACTCTCAATGAAGATGTTAACGTTCTGAAAGAGTTTGCCACAGGACCTTCCAATTCATTCATGAATTTGGGGTCCCCGTCACTAAAATGTACACTAATATGTTCCTCTGGACTCGAAGTTATTCTCTCGGTACAGTGTTTTATGGTCTCAGAATGTGAGGCCTTCGATAATATGCTTGACACTATGCAAACAAGTAACATTCTACAATGGCTAGACTCTGTGCGCTAATATTTATATCGTGAACTAGGGTGTCTATTGTCAATACTGTACTGCGGATTTAATCCCGGAATACCTGCTTCCGCTCTCGGCATCACATCATAGGATTAGCTGTGGTATTGGCGGTCCGATCAACAAAGAGGGCGGTAACTTTCTCAAACCTTATGGCCATTGACCTTCTTATTCATTTATGATATTAAGGTGCCCGTGATTAACTTGCTTCTCTGAACACGAAGATATAATCTTGAAACAACGGGTTAGCTTCACGGATACATTGGCCTTCGGTAACATGTACGACTATATATCAACATGGAACGTTCTATAAAGGATGGCCTCTGTTCTTTAATATATATACCATGAAATTGCGTGTCGAATGCCAATACTGTACGCCGCGTTTTGATGCGGACTACATGGTTTGACTATCGGAATACGAGGATAGGTGAAGCGGTAAGCTTTGCAGTTCGACCCTCAAAGAAGGTGGTAACATTCTCGAAAAGTTTCACTCATGATTTTTCTATTCATATATGTACATATGGTGCCCGTCATTAAAATGTATACTAATATGATTCTATGAATACGAAGATATGCACACGATGCAGATGCATAGGTTCACGGAAGGTAAGGTACTCGGAAAAAGGAAGACGTTAGTAACGTTCTTCGAGGGTTTGACTCTGTACATTAATATACACACCGCGGATTGATGTGTCTATTTCAAATAGTTTTGAGCAGACTTACTCCCGGATTACCTGAGTTGACTATCGGAATCACAGGATAGGTGAAGCTATTGACTTAGACGTTCGACTCTAGAAGAGGGTGCTAAAGTTCACGAATGGTTTGACCATCGATTTTGTAATTCACACATGAAGATAATGTGCCCGTCACTGAACCGAATACTAATTACATCCTATGAACACGGAGTTATACTCACGACACGGCGGGTTAGCTTCTCAGAAGGTAGGGCTATCGGTAAAGTGTTGGATTCTATACTTATACGTAACGTTCTGTAACGGTTTGACGGTCTGCAATAGTACTCATACCGTGTAATAAGGTGTGAATTGCCAATACTACTCAGAAGATTAGCTCCAACTATAACTGCTATGACTCTCCGAATCACTGGATAGGTGAAGCTATTGATTTATCCGTCCGACTCTGAAAGAGGTGTGTAACGTTCTGAAACGGTATGAATCTCGATCTGCCATCTCATACATGAAGTGAAGGTGACCGTCACTGAAATCAATACTAGTTTCATTCCCAGAACACGAAGTCATACACGCGATGAAGCGGGAAGTGTTCGCGGAAGGTAAGGTTATCGGTAATCCGTTTGACATTATAGCAATTAAAAGTTTCACAAACGGTGCGACGCACAATTATAATATTCAATCTGTAAATTAAGGTGTATATTGCCAACACTGTTCCCCGCTATTACTGTCGGAATACCTAGGTGCCCCTTGGTATCCCTGGAATGATGAAGCCATTGGCATAGACGTGCGTCTCCCACAGAAGGTGGAAACATCTTCGAGCGGTTTGAACCACGATCGTCTAATGCAGGCATGAAGTTAATATGCACGACATTGAAATGTATGGTGCCTATTGCCAAGAATGTTCAGCGGATTTACTCCCGGAATACCTGATTCGAATCTCAAAATCACCGGAGTGGTGAAGCTATTGACTTAGGCGTTCGAACCTCATATATCGGGTGATGGTCCCGAACGGTCTGACACCCGATCTTCTGATTCATACATGAAATTAATGCGCTCGTCACTAAAGTGCATACTAATTCGCCCTCTGAACACGATGTTATACCCTCGATGAAGCGGGTGAGGTTCGCCGAAAGTAATGTCTTGGGTAAAACGATTTACATCATAGCAATTATTACGTCCTCAAACAGTTTCACGCTCTATTTTATTATCCAGAGTGTGAAATCAGGTGTCTACTGCCAATACTGTACAGCTGATTTAGTCCGGAGATACATGGTTAACACTAGGAATAGCAGGATGCATGTACCTGTTGACTTAAACGTTCGATTCTGAAAGAAGGTTGAAACGTGCTGATGCGGTTTGACCCTGGATCTTCTAACCCATACATGAAATTAAGGTGCCCCTCACTGAAATGAATACTAATTACTTTCTCTAGACACCAAGTAATACTCTCGATGAATCGGGTGATGAACGCGGAAGGTAAGGTCTTCAGTAAAACGTTTCACTCTATACCAATTTGAAAGGTTCTCAAACGGCGTGACGCTCTACATTGATATTCAAACCGTGACTTAAGGTGTTTATTGTCTCTACTGTTCTGCTGCTTTACTCCTGGAGCACCTGGTTTGACTCTCGGAATCATAGGATAAGTGAAGCTACTGACTTGGCCATTCGACCACAAAGAGGGTGGTACCGTTCTCGAACTGTGACACTCGACCTTCTAATTCATACAAGAAGTAAAAGTTCCCTTCACTGAAATCAATATTAATATGCATCCCTGCGTACGAAGCTATACTCTCGATACAGAAGGTTAGATTCTCCGAATGTAAGGTATTGTGTAAAAAGAATAAGTTTACACAAATTAGTAATGATCACAGACGGTTTAAATCTCTACAATAATATTCATACTGTTAATTATGGTGTCTATTTCCAATACTGTTCAGCTGATTTACTCCTGGTATACCTTGTTTGACCCTCGGAATTACATGATAGATGATGCTATGGTCTAAGCCGTCCGACTCTCAAGGAATGCGGTGCCGCTCTCTATCGGCTTGACACCTGATCTTGTACTTCATACATGAAATTAAGTTGCTGTGACCGAGATGTATACTGATTTTCTTCTCTGAACACGAAGTTATACACTCGATACAGCGGGTTATCTTCTCGGAAAGCGGTTAAAAGTTTGTCTCCATTTGATTTTTCTATTAATACATGATAATATGGTGACTGTCACTAAAATGTTTAATAATGTGTTTCTGTGATCACGAAGTTATACTTTTGATACAGCGGGTTTGGCTTTCTGCAGGAACGGTCTTCTGTAAAAAGTTGGACAGTATTCCATTAGGTAGCGTCGTACACAGGTTTGACGCCCTACTTTACAAATAATAACGCAAATAAACATGTCCATTGGTAGTTCTGCACTGTGGAGTGACTCCCGGAATATTGGGTTTGACTCTCGCTATCACAGGATAGGAAAAGCTATAAAATTAGCTGTGCGACTATCAAGAAGTTTGGTGACGTTCTCCAACTGTTTGACTATCGATTTTCCGATTCGTGCATGAAGCTAAGGTGTCCGTCACTAACATCAAATTTGTTTTTCTGAATACGACGTTATACTCTCTATTCAGCGGGTTCAGGTCTCAAAAGGTAAGCTCTTCGGCAAATAGTTTGACACTATACCTATATGGAACGTACTCCAAAGGTTTGAAGATCTACTTTAGTATTCATATCTTGAATTAACATGATCATTGGTTGCTCTGATCTGTGGATTTACTACCGGAGTACGTAATCTGACTGCCGTAATCAGAGGATAGGATAGGCTATTCGATTTAGCTGTTCGACCCCCGATGAAGGTTATAACGTTCTCGGGCGGTTTTATTCTAGATTTTGATATTAAATTAGGAAAATGTGGTGCCCGTCTGCTAGTATGTCTGCTAATTTGTTACCATGAACATTAAACACGATACTGGCTACAGTGGTATACGTCCTCGGAAGGGAGCATATTCGGGAAATATAATGACACTATGACAATAGGTAACGTCCTACAACGGTTTCTACTGTGTACGTTAACATATACAGCAGGAAATAGGGTCTCTAATGTCAGTGCTGTACGGCGGATTTACTCCCGTTGTACCTGATCGGTCTCTCGGAAACATACGAAAGGCGAAGCTATAGACTTATACGTTCGAAACTCAAACAGGGTGATGACGTTCACGAATGGTGTGAACACCGATTTTCTGATTCCTACGTGAAATTAAGGAGCCCGTCCCTAAAATGTATACTAACTTGCACCTCTGACTACGAAGTTATGCTCTCGACACAGCGGGTTAGCGTCCCGGAATGTACGGCCTTCGGTGAGAAGTTAGACTCTATACCAATAGGAAACGATGTACAGCTGTGCGAGTCAGTACTTTTATATTGACACCGGAAAGTATGGCTCTTAATGCCGTTATTGTTCAGTGTATTTACTCCGGATATATCTGGTATTACTCTCGGAATCACGGGATATGTGAAGCTATTGACTTAGCCGTTCGACTCTCAAAGAAGGTGGCAACGTTCTCGAGTGGATTGACACTCGAAGTTCTAATACATACATTACGTTAAGGTGGCGGTCTGCGAAATGAAGAATAATCTCTTTCCAAGAACACGGTAAGGCCTTCAGTAAAAAGTTTGACTCTATACCTGTAGGTAAAATTCTACAACGGTGTGACTCTGTTCTGTACTGTTTATACTGTGAATTAAGGTGCCTATTGCCGGTACTATTCTGCGGATAGACTCCTGGAATTCCTCGTCTGACCCTCGGAATAACAGGGTCGGTGAAGCTATGAACTGAGCAGTACGACTCTAAAACAAGGTGTTAACCTTCTCGAACAGCTTGACCCTCAATTTTGCTATTCATATGTGAAACTGAGGTGTCTGTCTGTGAAAATGTCTACTCACTTGTGTCCGTGAAAACTATGATAGTCACTCGTTTCAGCGGGATAGTTTCTCGAAGGGTAATGTGTTACTTAAAAGGAATTACTTCGTCTTAATTGATAATGCTGTTCGGCGGATTGACTCCATCCATGAATTACACGATCGAGTGCCAAGCCTTTCGAAAACATTACTACATTCCGTAAAATCTACCGGCTAAGACAGTAGCTACACCTATCCTGTCATTCCGAAGGTCAAACCAGATTTTTCGGTAGTAAATGCGCTGTACAGCATGGGTAATAGACACGCCTATATCACGGGTGTAAATATAAGATACACAGTCCAACCGTGGTAGCACGTTACCTATTGCTATAACGACAAAAGTTTTGCCGCAGACATTACCCTTCCAGAATATAACCTGCTGCATCGAGAGTATAACTTGGCGATCAGAGATACACATTAGTATATATTTTAGTGTTAGGAACCTTAATTTCATGTATGAATTATAAGCTCAGGTGTCAAACCGTTCGGGATCGTTTAGTATCACCTTAGAGTTTCAAACGGTTGAGTCAATAGGTTCACTTATCCTGCGATTCCGAGAGTCAAAACAGGTATTCCGGGAATATATTCGCCTTTTATTGTAGGCAATGGACGCCTTAATTCACGGTTTGGATATTACAATGGAGCAACAAACCGATTAGAACGCTGCAAATTCGTATAAAGTCAAACGTCCTACCGACCTGGTTAACGTTCGCGAATCTCACCGGCCTTGTACGAGAGTACAACTTTGAGTTCAGAGGAAGGAATTAAAATACATGTTAGTGGCACGCACCTTAATTTCATGTACGTATTAGAATACCGAGTATTAAGCCGTTCGAGGATGTTACCGCCTTCCCTGAGAGACAAACGGCTAAGTCAGTAGTTCCACCTATCCTGTGATTTCGAAAGTCAAGCCAGGTATTGCGGGAGTAAATAGGCTGATCAGTTTTGGCAATAGATACCTCAATTCACGGAATGAATAATGAAGCGTAGAGTCAAACCGTGGAAGAATGTTACCAATTTGTATAATGTGAAACCCTTTAACAAAGACTGTATCGAAAGCATAACTTTGTATTCTTGGAAGGAAGTTAGACTCCATTTCGATGAAAGGCACCTTAACTTCATGTATGTATTAGAATCTCGAGGGTCAATCCTCTCGAAAACGCTGCACCGTCTGACTGAGGGCGATCTTCTAAGCAAGTAGCTTCTCCTATCCTGTAATTCGGGGAGACGAACCAGGTATTCCGCGAGAAATCTGCTGTTCAGTATGGGCATTAGGTACCATACTTCACGGTATAAATGTTAAAGTACACCGTGAAACCGTTTGTAGCACGATACGTATTGTTGTAGAGTCAAACTTTTAACCAAAGGCCTCACCTTCCGAGAAGTTATCCGCTGGATCGAGAGTATACCGTCGTGCTCAGAGAATGAAATTGGTATTCATTTCAGTGACGGGCGCCTTAACTTTATGGTGCAGGTCAAGCAGAACGCGAACGTTGCCACGTACTGTTAAGAGACGAACGGCCAATTGAATAGCTTCACCTATCCTGAAATTCTGAAAGTCAAACCAGATACTCCCGGAGTAAATCAGCTGAAAAGTATGGGCAATAGGCATCTTAGTTAACGGTTTGAATATTAATTTATGCCGACAAAGCGTTTGAGAACGCTTCCAATTGGTATAAAGTGGAACATTCTATTGATGACTTTACCGGCCAACAACATGACGCGCTATGTCGAGAGAATAACATAGTGTTCAGAGTGACGAATTAGTTTACCATTTTGAGGCGGCCATGTTAATTTCGTGAATGAATAAGAAGATCGAGCGCCAAACCATTCGCGAGTGTTACCATCCTCCTTGAAAGTCCAATGCCTAAGTGAACAGCTTCACCTCTCCTGTGGTTGCGAGTGTCGAAGCATCTGTTCCAGGAGTAAATCAGCATTACATTATCGGAATTAGACACCCTATTTCACGGTATCACGGTTAAAGTGCACATTCAAACCGATTGTCGAACGATACGTATCGGTATAGAGTGAAACTTCTTACAGAAGGACTTACCATCCTGGGAGACAAGCCACTGTATCGAGAGTATGACGTCGTGGATAGAGAAGCATATTATTATTCATTGTAATGACGTACACCTTAATTGCATGTATGAATAAGAAGATCGAGGGTCACACGATCGAGAACGTTACCACCTTCTGTGAGAGACGATGGGCTGTGTCAATAACTTCATGTAACATGTGATAGCATGAGTATAAGCAGGTATACCGGCCCTAAATCCGCTGAACAGTATTGGTAATAGACACCATAATTGGGCGGGTTGAATATTATAGTAGAGCGTCAGACCGCTTTATAACGTTACAAACTGGTATAATGTTAATCGCTTACCGAAGGCGTTACCTTCCGCGTACCTCACCTGCTTCATCGAGAGTGTAACGTCGGGATCTGAGAAAGAAGTTAGTCTTCATTTCAGTAACGGGAACCTTAACTTCATGTATGAATTTGCAGATCGAGGGTCAAAACTTCCGGGATCGTTACCACCCTCTTTTTGTTAGAGACGGCTACGTATATTGCTTCACCTAACATGCGATTATGAGAGTCAAATCCGATGATCCTGGAGTAAGTCCGCGAACAGCATTGGCAATAGACACCTTAGATCACGGTTTGAATATTAAGGCAGACCGTCAAACCGTTATAGAACGTTACTTATTCGTATTGAGTCAATCCTTTTACCGAATGTCTTACATTGCGAGAACATAACATGCAGTATCGAGTGTATGACTTCGCTGTTAGAGAAATACATTAATATACATTTTAGTGATACGCTCCATATCTTCATCTATGACTTGGAAGTTTGATGGTCAAACCGCTCAGGAGCGTTACCACCTACTTTGTGCATAGAAAGGCTGAGCCAATAGCTTAGTCTATCCTATGAGTTTGAGAGCCAAATCAGGTAATACGGGAATAAATGCACTTTACAGTTCTGGCAATATACACCTTAATTCACGGTTTGAATTTAGAGTAGAGGGTCAGAAATTATGAGAACCATACCAGTTGGGATATAGTCAGACGTCTTACTGATGCCTGGTCCACTGAAAGCCTATCCCGCTGTATCGGGAGTATAACGTCGTGTTCAGAGGAACTAATTAATTTACATTTTAGTGGCGGCACCTTAATTTCGTGTATGAATTAGGTTATCGGAGATCAAATATTTCGAGATCGTTACCACCCACTTTGAGATTCGAAAGGCTAACCCAAAAGCTTCACCTATCCTGTGATTCCCATAGTGAATCCAAGTATTCCGGAAGTAAATGCGCTGTACATTATAGGCTATAAGCAACTTTATTCACCGCATCAATATTAATGGACTGAGACATTCCGTTGTAGACCGCTACCTACTGGTATAGGATCAAACTCTTTAAAGAAAGCCTTACCTTCTGAGAAACTAACCCACAGTATCGAGGGTATAACTCCGTGTTCAGAGAAGCAAATTAGTATGCACTTTAGTGACAGGCACCTGAATTTCATGTATGAATAAGAAGATTCATAGTTACACAGTTCGAAAATGTTACCCAATGCACTGAAAGTCGTATGGCTACGGCAATAGCTTCACCAATCCTGTGATTCCGAGAGTCAAATCAGTTATTACGGTAGTATATCCGCTGAATTATATGGACAATTGACACCATAATCCTCGGTATGATCATTTAAGTAGAAGGTCAAACGGTCGGAGATCAGTACAAATTGGTATAGAGTTACACTACTTACCGGAGACCACACCATCTGAGATCAAAACCTCCTTTATCGAGAATATAGCTTTCTGTTCAGAGATACAAATTAGTATTCATTTCAGCAGACAAACTACTTTTTTTCGTGTATGAATTGAAAGATCGGCAGTCAAACATTTCTAGAATGATCCCACATTCCTTGAGAGACGACCTGCCTTTTCAATACCTTCACCTCTCCTGTTATTCCGATAGTCAAACCAGATATTCCGAGAGTCAATTCGCTGAACATTATTGGGAATAGATACCATAATTCACGCTTTGCATATTAAAGTAGAGCGCCAAACTATTTGAGAACGTTATCAATTTGTGTCGAGTTATACCTTTTACCGAAAGCCTTACCTACCGTGAATCTAACCCGCTGTATCAAGAGTGAAACACCGTTTGCAATGGAACAGATTACTATAAACTCTAGTGGCGGGCACCTTATTTCCTCGAATGAATTCGAAGTTCGAGGGTCAAACCGTTCAAGAACTTTACCACCTTCTATGGAATCGAAGGGATATGGCTATAGCTTCAGCTATCCTATGATTGCGAGCGTCAAATCAGATATTCCGAGAGCAAATATGTTGCTCAGTATGGGCACTAGGCATCCCATTTCACGGTATAAATATTAAAGTACAGAGTCTATCCGTTGTAGCAGGATTCCTATTGGTGTAGAATCTTACTTTTAAACGAAGGCCTTACCTTCCGAGATGATAACCCGCAGTATCGGGAGTGTAATTCCTGTTCAGAGAAAGAAATTAGTTTTCATTTTAGTGCAGGGCGCCTTATCATCGTGTAGGAATTCGAAGATCTACTGTCAATCTATTCGAGATCGTTACCACCTTCTTTGAAAGTCGAACGCTGTGACAATAGCTTCCTGTGTCACCTGAATTTACGGTATGATAACCAAATTCGAACGTAAAACCGTTTGAGAACGTTACCAATTGGCCGAAGGACATTCTATCTACCGGATACCTGACCATCAGAGATCATAATCCGCTGCATCGAGGGTTTGAGTTCGTGTTCACCGATACAAGTTAGTAGATACTTTTGTAACGGGCACCTTATTCCTTCTCGGAATCACAGGACATTTGAAACCATTGACAAAGCCGCTCGTCTGTCACAGAAGGTGGCAACGTCCTCACGCGGTTTGACCCTCGATCTTCTAATTCATGGATGAAATAAAGGGTGCTCGTCAGTAAACGTTCACTATTTCGTACCTCTGAACGCGGTGTAATGTTCCCGATACAGCGAGTTTAGTTTCGCGGATGGTAAGTCATGGTGGCAGAAGTTTACCCCACACATATAGGTATTGTTCTACAATTGCATTGCGGCCTGCTTTAATTTTCAAAAAGTGAATTGAATTTAACCATTGCCAGTGCTGTTCAGCGCATTTACTACCGCAATATCAGGTTTGTCTTTCGGATTCACAGGATGTGTAAAGCTATTGATTTAGCCGTTCGATTCTCTGAGATGGAGGTAACTTTCTCGAACGGTTTCACCCTCTATCTCCTTATGCAGATTGAAATTAAATAGCCCATCACTAAAATTGTATACTATTGTGGGTCCATAAACACGTAGGTAGACCCTCGATACGGCGGGTCAGCTTCGCGGTAGGTAATGCCTTCGATAGAATGTTTGACTCTATACCAATAGGGAACGTTGCACAAGTGTGTGACACTGTACTTTAATATTTATACCGGGAAGAAGGGTTTTCGTTGCCGATACTGTACAGCGCATTTACGCCAGGAATACTGGCTTAGTTCTGAGGATCACAGGATGGGTGAAGCTATTGATTTCGCAGTTCCATTCTCAAGGAAGGTGGTAGGGTTCCCGAACGGTTTGACTGCCGATTTTTCTATTCATACATGAAAATAGGTCTACCGTCTGCTAAAATGTCTACTAATTAGTATCCGTGGACACTAAGCAACGCACTCGGTGCAGCGGGATATGGTATCGGAAGGCAAGATAATTGGAAAAATGGCTGACATTATACCAATTGCTAATGTACCACAAAGGTTAAGTTCTGTACATTAACTTTCCTACCGCGAGATCGGTCGTCCAATACTGCTGCATCGGCTAAACTAAACTTACGAAATACATGGTTTGACTATCGAAATAACAGTGTAGATGCAGCAATTGGCTTAGCCGTTCCTTCCGTAAAGAAGATGGGATCGATCTAGGAAGATTTGACTCTCGATTATTTTATTCATACACAAAAGTATGGTATCCGTCTGCAAAATACCTACTAATATGTTTCTGTGATCACTAAGCAAGATACTACCTACGGCGGGTTAGGTACTCCGAGGGTAAGGTATCCGGTAAATAGTTTAACTGCATACTACTAGGTAACGTTCTACAGCGGTTTGACCTTGTACTTCAATAATTACCCCTTGCATTGTGGGGTTTAATGCCAATGTTATGCAGGGGACTTATTCCCGGAATACCTGGTTTGACTCTCGGAATCACAGGATAGGTGTAGATATTCAATGGGATGTACAACTCTCAATGAAGGTGGTGACGTTCTCGCGCGGTTTGACCTTCGATCTTGTAATCAATACACGAAGATAAGGTGGCCATCGCTGATGTGAATATTACTTAGATTTTCTGAACACGAAGTTGTACTCTCGATACTGCGCGATTGGCTTTCGGCGTGTAAGGTCTGCTGTAAATCATTTGACTACATACCAATTGGAAACGCACTCAAACAGTTTGACGCTCTTCTTTATTATTCATACGGAGAATTAAGATGTCTATTGCCAATGCTGCGATCGGAATAACAGGATCGGTGAAGGTACTGACTTAGCTGTGTGACTCTCAAAAAGGTGATAGCGTTCTCGAACGGATTGACTGGCGACCTTGTTATTCATCCATGACATTAAGGTGCCCGTCCCTAAAATGAATGCAAATTTTTTTCTATAAACAAGTATATATACCCTCGATACACCGGGGCTGGTTCGCGGAATGTAAGGTGTCCGGTAAGAAGTTTGTCGCCATACCAATTGGCAAAGTTCTCCTACGGTTTGCCGCTCTACCTTAATATTCATACCGCAAATGAAGGGGTCCATTGCCAACACTCATCAGCGGATATCCTCCCGAAATACATGGTTTATTTCTCGAAATCACATGTTGGTGATGCTATTACCTTACCCACGCGACTGTCAATGGAGGTGCTAACGTCCGTGGAAGTTTCAACCCTCCTCCATTCTATTGTTACATGCAATTCAAGTGTCAGTCTGCTAAAGAGTATACAAACCTGCTTCCTGGAACACTAAGCAAGACACTTGCTGCAGCGGGTTAGGTTCTCGGAGGGAAAGGTATCCAGTACAATGTTTGACCGTATACCAATAAATAACGATTTACGATGGCTCCAATCTCTACATTACTATTTATGCCGTTAACAAAGGTGTTTATTTCCTATACAGTAAGGCGGATTTACTCCGGGAAAACCTGATTTGCCCCCGGAATCACACGATAGGTGAAGCAATTGACCTAGTTGTTCGTCTCTCAACGAGGGTGGTAACGATCTAGAACGGCATGACTATCGTTATCCTAATTCATAAATGAATTTAAGATGCCGTCACTAAAATGAATGCTAATGAGTTTCTCTAAACACGAAGTTAAACTCTCGATGCAGCGTGTTAGCTTCTCGGGCGGTAATGCTTTTTTAAAGACGTATGACTATATAGCAATTGGTAACGTTCTCAATCGGTTTGATGCTCTACATTGCAGTTCAAACCGTGAATTATGGTATCAATTGCCAATACTCTTAAGCTGATTTACTCCCTGAATACCTAGTTTGACTATCGGAATCACAGGATGGGTGAAGCTATTGACTTAGCCGTTCGTATCTCACAGAAGGCGCTAACGTTCTCGAACGGTTTGACCTTCGATCATTTAATTCATACACATATATGAGGTGGCCATTACTGAAATGAAAACTAATTTCATTTTCTGAACACGAAGTTATACCCTCGATACACCGAATTATGCTTTCGTAGGGTAAGCCCTTCGATAAAACGTATGATTTCATTGCAATTGCTAGCTTTCTCAAACAGTTTGATGCTCTGCTGTAATATTCAAGCTGTGAATCCAGGTGTCTATTGCCAATACTGCTGAGCGAATTTGCTTCCTGTATATCTGATTTGACTATCGGAATAATACTGTCGCTGAAGGTACTGACTTAGCTGTGCGACGATCTGAAACGGTGATAACGTTCTGGAAGCGATTGACACGCGAATTCCTTATTCATCCATGAGATTAAGGTGCCCGTCGCTAAAATAAGTAAAATTTTTCTTGTATTGACAGGTAGTTTTACCGCCGATACACCGGGTTTGTTTGGCGGAGTATTAGGTGCCCGACAGGAAGTTTGACGTTATATTAATTGATAAAATTCTCTTACGGTTTGCCGCTCTACTTTAACATTCATACCGCGAATTAAGGTGTCTATTGCCAATAGCATTCAGTGGATTTTCTCCCGGAATACATGGTTTGACCCCCGGAATCACGGGATATGTGAAGCTGTTCTCCTAGCCGCTCGACTGCCAGAGAGGCTTGTAACGTTCTCAAAAGATATGCCGCTATACTTTAATATTCGTACCGTGAATTAAGGATTCTATTGCGGATACTGTTCTGCGGATTTACCCCTGGAGAACAGGGGCTTGACTCTCGGAATCAAATTTATAGGTGAATCTATTGACTCAGCCGGTCGACACTCGGAGAAGGTGGTAATCATCCCGAACGGTTTGACACCTGATCATCTAGTTCATACATGAAATTAAGGTGCACGCGGCTAATGAACATACTCATTTGTATCCTTGATCACGAAGTTATACTCTCGATGCAACAGGTTAGGTTCACGGAAGGTATGGTCTTCGGTACACCTTTTGACATTATACCAATGGGTAACGTTCTACAAGGGACACATGGTGCACCTCAATATTCAAACCGTGTGCTAAGGTGTCCATTGCCAACAGTGTACACTTATTGACCCTCGGTATGCCCGTGTGTCTTTCGGAATCACATGGCATGTGAAATTAGTGACTAATCCGTTCGAATCTCAAAGCAGTCGGTAACGTTCTCGAACAGAGTGATCCTCAATCTCCTAATTCATACGTGAAGTTAAGATGCTCATCACTAGAATGTAAGCAAGTTCGTACCTCTGATCACGGTGCTATACTCTCGATTCAACGGGTCAGTTCTTCAGAGGGTAAGATATTCTGTAGGAAATTTAACAGTAAATGAATATAGAATGTCCATCAACGGCATGACGGCCTTCTTTAGTATTCACACCGCGAATTATGGTACCTATTGCCAATACTCTTCAGCGGATTTACTCTCGGATCATCTGGTTTTACTCTCGGAATCACAGCACAGGTGGAGCTATTGACTTATCCGTTCGATTCTCATAGAAGGTAGTAACGGTGTCGTACAGTTTAACACTCGATCTTCTAATTCGTACTTGAAATTAATGGTCTTGTCGCTAAAGCGTATAGTAATTCGTCTGACAGAGCACCATGTTACACTCTCGATACAGCGGGTTAGTTTATCGGAGGGTAAGGTCTTCGGATAAACGCTTGACTATGTAGCATTTGGTAACGTTCTGAAACGGTATGACGTTCAGTTTTAGTATTCAATCCGCGAATGAAAGTGCTCATTGCCAATACCGTTCAGCGGATTTACCCCCGGAATACCTGCTTCTATTCTCGGAATCGCAGGGTGGGTGAAGCTATCGACTTAGCCTTTCGACTCTCAAAGCAAGTGGTAATATATAGTAGGTAGTATAACATGTCCGTCACTAAACTGTAAATTAGTTTGTTCCTCTGAACACGATGTAATACTCCCGATACAACGGATTAGGGATTCAGTGGCTGAGGCCATCAATAAGACGCATGACTTCATAGCAATTGGAAACGTTCTACACCGTTTGGACGTTTCGCATTAATATTCATACCGTGAATTAAGGTACATATTGCCAATACTGATCAGCGAATTTACTCCCGGAATTCCTGGAATGAATTTCGGAAACTCAGGATATGTGAAGCTATTGACGTAGATGCTCGAATATCATAGAAATTGGAAATGGTCTCGATCGATCTGGCCCCACAGTAATCTAATTCCTACACGAAATTAAGATGCCATCACGGTAATGTATACTAACGTGATTCTTTATCCACGGAGTTATACCTTCGATACGGCGGGATAGCTTCACGGACGGTAAGGCTTTCGTTAAAACGCTTGACTTTGCAGCAACCAGTAAAGATCTAATTCGGGGTGACGCTGTATTTTGAGATGCAAGGCATGAAGTAAGGTATCTGTTGCCACTAATGGTCAGCGGATTTACTCCCGGAATACCTGGTTCAACTCTCGGAAAAACAGGATAGGTGGAGCTATTGTCTTACCCTTTCGAATCTCAAACAGGTTGGAAACTTTCTCGTGCGGTTTGAACCAGGATCATCTTATTCATAATGAAACTAACGTCCGCGTCACTAAGTTGTTTTCTAGTATCTTCACTGAACACGAAGATTTACTTTCGACGCGGCGGCTAAGCTTCTCCGAAGATATGGCTATCTGGAAATATTTTAACTCTATACCAATAGATAACGTTCAACAATGGTTTGACGCTCCGCTATAATATGTAAGGCGCGAAATAGTGTTTCAATCGCCAATATTGTTCAGCGGTATTACTCCAGCTATACCTGATTTGACACTCCTTATCACTGGACAGGTGATGCTAGTGCTTAGCCGTTCTTCTCTCACAGAAGGTGGCAACGTTGTCGAATGGTTCGGTACACGATCCGCTAATTCACACATGAAGTTAAGGTGCCCGTCATTAGAATATATTGTAATTTCTTCTACTGATCACAGTATTATACACACGATATAGCGGGTTAGCATCTCGGAAGGGAAGGCTTTCGATAAAAGTTCTGACGCTATGCCAGTAGGAAACGTTCTGCAACGGTTTGATGATCTGCTTTAACATTCATACCGCGAATTAACGTGTCTATTGTCAATACTGTTAAGCGGAACTACCCCCGGTGTATCTGGATTGACCATCGGGATCGCAGAATAGGTGTGACTATTGATCTAGAAGTTAGGCTGTCGAAGAAGTTGGTAACGTTGTGGAACGGTTTTACTATCGCTCTTATAATTCGTACTTGACAATAATGTGCCCACCACTAAAATGTATAATAATTTGCTTCTCTTATCACCAGGTTATACTCCGGATACAGCGGTATACGTTCCCGGTAGGTAACGCCTTCTGTAAGAAGAGTGACTTCATAGAAATTGTAAATATTCTACGACGATTTGACTCCCTGCTTTAATGCTTATGCCGAGAATTTAGGTGTCCATTGCCAATGCTGTACAGCGGATGTACACCTAGAATGCCTGGCTTGAGCTTCGGCTTCCCAGGTTGGGTGAAGATAATGACTTAACTGTGAGACTCTAAAAGTGGTGGCAACTTTCTCGAGACATATGACCCTCGATCTTCTTATTCATCCATGATACTAAGGCACCCGTCACTGAAAGGAGGACCAATTTCATTCTCTGAACTCGAAGTTGTTCAGCCCTCCATGCATCGGGACAGGTCCACTGAATGTAAGGTCTTGCGTAAAATGGTTGTGTTTGTAGCAATTGGTGTCGGTCTCAATCGGTTTCACGTACTACTTTAATATCAAACCGCGATTCAGTATCTCTTTTGACAATACTGTTAGGCGGATTTACTCCCAGAATACCTGGTTTGACTCTCGGAATCGCAGAATGGGTGAAGCTATTGACTTAGCCATTAGGATCTCACAGATGGTGGCAACGTTCTCAAGCGGATTGTCCATCTATCTTGAAACTCATAAATTAAAATAAGGTGCCCGCCATAAAATGTATGCTAACTTGCCTCTCGGAACACGAAGCTTTACTCTCCGTATAGCGGGTTATCTCCACGGAATGTAAGGCATTCTGTAAATAGTTTGACTCTATAGCAGTAGGTAACGTTCGGCAATGGTATGACTCTGTACTTTTCTATATGTAGTGTGAATTTACGTGCCCGTTGCCAATGTTATACAGCAGATGGACGCTCGGAATTCCTGGCCTGACTCTCGGAATGACAGGATAGGTGAAGTTATTCACTTAGCAGTACGACTCTCAAAATAGATGCCAACGTTCTCGAACAGTTCGACTGTCGATTTTGCTATTCATACGTGATATTAAGGTGTTCGTCTGCTGAAACGTCTACTCATTTGTTTCGGTGAACATTCAGCTACACTATCGCTACAGCGGGACAGGTTCTCGGAAGGTTAGGTATTCGGTACGAAGAATGACTTTCTACAAAATCATATTTTTCTCCGACGGTTCGACTGAATACTTTATTGTTTATACTGTGAATCATGCTGTCTATTACAAAAACACGTGAGCGGAATACCCTCGAAATAGCTAGTTTGCATCTCGGAATCGCGGAAATAGGACACGCTTTTGACATAGCCGATCGGCTCTCAAAGATGCGGTAACGTTCTCAAACTGTTTGACTGTGGATATTGCTATTCATATATGAAAATTACATACCCGCTAGCTAAAGTGTGTACTATTGTGTTTCAGTGAACATTCAGCAGGGCACGCGGTAAAGAGGGATAGTTGTCTAACGGTACGCTTTCGGTATAGAGAATGGCATTATACAGGTTGGTAATGATCTCCGACGGCTTGACTCTCTGCTTCAATGCTGATACCATGAATTATGGGGTATGTTGCAAATATCTTCAGCGGCTTAACTCCCGGAATACATTATTTGACTCTCGGCATCACAGGATGTGTGAAGCATTTTTCTTAGCTCTGTACGACTCTCAAGAAATGTGGCAACGGTCTCATCCTGTTTGACACTAGGTCTTCTAATTTATACATGTAGTTAAGGTGCTCGTCACTGAAATGAAGACTGATTTCTAGTTCTGAAGACGAAGTTATACTACAGATAAAGCTGGTGAGGTTCGCGGTTTGCAGGACGTGATACAAAACGTTTTACTTTTTATCAATTGGTAAGACTCTCAAACGGCTTGACTATCCACTTTAATATTCATACCGTGAATTAAGGTGTCTATTGGCAATACTGCGCAGGGAATTTACTCCTGAAGTAGCTGGTTGGATTCTCAGAATAATAATATATGTGAAGCAATAGAATTAGCAGTACGACACCAAAAGAAGGTTGATGCGTTCTCGGACGGCTTGTCTCTCGATCTTCACTCTCAGACATGACACTAAGGGACCCGTTAATAAAATGAAGGCTAATTGATTTCCCTGAACAAGTAGTTATACTCTCGATACGGCGGGTTTGCTTCTCCGAACGTAGGGCTGTCAGTAAAATGATTGACTGTATTCAAATTGGTATCGCTCTAAAATAGTTTGATGTCTCTACAGTAATATTGAAATCGTGAATTAAGGTGTCTATTGCCAAAAGTATTCAGCTGATTTACTCCGGAATTCCCGGATTGACTCTCGGAGCGCAGGATAGGCGTGGCTCTAACACATACATGAAGCTGAGGTGCTCGTCACTGAAATGAAGACTGATTTCTTTCCCAGAACCCGACGCTACATTTTCGATGAATCCCGTGATGTTCACGGAAGTTAACGCCTTCAGTAAAACATTTGTCATTATACCAATTGGTTACGTTCTCAACCGGTATGACGTTCAACTTTAATATCCAACCCGTGAACTAAGATATAGTTCAGCGTGTTTTCTCATGGAATACCTGGTTTGACGCTCGGAATCGCAGGAACTGTGAAGATATCGACATATCCATTCGTCTCTCACAGAAGTTGGCAACGATCTCGACCGTTTTGACCCTCGACGTTCTAATACATACATGAAATTAAGGAGCCCTTCTCCGAAATGGAGACTAATTGCTTTCCAAGTACA
The DNA here is from genome assembly GCF_051020765.1 of Lasioglossum baleicum. NCBI lineage: Eukaryota > Metazoa > Arthropoda > Insecta > Hymenoptera > Halictidae > Lasioglossum > Lasioglossum baleicum. Next base: position 18,980 of record NW_027471528.1, read on the forward strand.
CGAAGTTAGAGTCTGAATACAGCCAGTTAGCTGATCGGAGGGTAAGGTCTTTGGTGAAATGATTGATTTTACACCAATTGTCAATGCTCTCGAACGCTTTTGACGCTGTACTTAAATATTCAAACCGTGAACTAAGGTGTCTGTTGCAAATAATTGTCAACGAATTTACTACAGGAATTCGTGGTTTTACTCCAGGAATCACAGGATGGGTGAAGTTGTTGCCATAGCAGTTCCACTCACAAAGAAGGTTGGACCGTTCCCGCACGGTTTGACTGTCGTTTATTCTGTCCATACATGAAAATAAGGTGTCCGTCTGCTAAAATGTCTACTGATTTGATTCCGTGAAATCTAAGGTAGACACACGCTGCAGCGGGATAGATTCGCGGAAGGCAAGGTATTGGTTAAAAAGGAATACTTTTTTTTAACTAATAATGTTGTCCGGCGGTTTGACTCCATGTTCGAATTACACGGTCGAGTGCCAAAGCATTCGAAATCATTACCACCTTCCTTTAAGTCGAACTCCTAAGACAGGGGCTTCACCAATTGTGTGATTCCGCGTGTCAAGCAAGGTAGTCCGGGGGTGAATACGCTGAACAGCTTTGCGATAGACATTTTATTTCACGGTATGAATAATAAAGTAAAGAGTCAAGCAGTCGGAGAAAATTACCTATTCGTATAAAATCATTCATCTTTCCTAAAGCTATACCGTAAGTGAACCTAATCCGCTGTAGCCATTGTCTTACTTATTATACACGGAAGGAAATCAGTAGGCGTTATAGTTGAAGCCCACCATATTTTCATGTATGAACAGAATTATCGAGAGTCAAACCGTTAGAGAACGATCTCATCTTCTTTAGTCACATGGTCCATTCAATAGCTTCACCTATCCTGCTATCTCGATAGGCAAACCAGGTCTGCCGGGAGTCAATACGCTGTACACTATTGGTGTACTCCCTAAATAACGGTTTGAATATTAGAGTAGAGCGCGAAACCGCGTCAGAACTTTTTCACTTGATATAAAGTCAAACGTATTATCAATTACCTTACCTACCGAGAAACTATCCCGCAGCAGCGAGTGCGTTGCTTAGTGTAAACGCATAAAAATTAGTATAGATTGGAGCGACGGACACCATAATTTCATGAATGAATAAGAAGATCGAACGTCAAACCATTCCAGTACGTTTCCACATTCTCTGCTTGTTGAACGGCATTGTCAGTAGCTTTACCTATCCTGTCATTCCTGAACAGCATTAGCAATAGAGACCTTAATTCACGGTATGAATATTAAGGTAGAGCGCCAAACCTTTGTAGAAAAATACCTATTGGTGTAGAGATAAGCTTTATATAGAAAGCCTTACCTACCGCGAAACAAGCCCGCCGTATCGAGAGTATAACATTGCGCTCGGAGAAAAAAATTGGTATTCATTTCAGTGACGGGCACATTGACTTCGTGTATGAATTAGAAGATCGATGGTCAAGCAGGTCGAGAACGTTACCGCCCTTTTTGATGTTCGAACGGTTAAGTCAATTGCTGCAGCTATGCTCTGATTCCGCAAGTAAAGCCAGGTAGTCTGGGACGAAATGCCCAGTACAATGTTGGCATTAGGCACCTTAATTCACAGTTTGAATATTGAAATATAGCGTCTAACGGTTTGTGAAACATATCGATTTCTATAAAGTGTAACGCTTAACCTAAGACCTTGCAATACAAGGACCGTACCCGCTATTTCGGGAGTATAACTTCGTGTTTAGAAAAAGAAATTGGTGTCCATTTCACTGACTGGCACGTTATCTTCATGTATGAATTACAAGGTCGAGGGTCAAACCGATCTAGCCTGTTACCACCTTCCGTGAGACATGAAGGTCTATGTCATGGCTCCACATATGCAGTGCTTCGGAGAGTCAAACATGGTATTACGGGTGTAAAACAACTGAAGAGTTTTTGACAGAGACACATTCACTTACGGTTTGAATGTTAAAATAGAGCGTCAAACCGTTTGAGAACGATTTCAATTGCTATTAAGTCAAAGGTTTTACCGAAGACACTACCCTGGGTGAAGCATCCACGGCGTTTCAAGGGTATAACATTATGTTCAGTGAAAAGAATTAGTTTTCATTTCAGTGCTGTGCTCCTTAATTTCATGTATGAATTTAAAGATCGTAGGTTCGGGGTCGTGTTCGATACCGTTACCACCTTCTATGATATTCGAGCAGCTAAGCCAATAGTTCCAGCTATCCTGTGATTCGGGGAGGCATACCAGGTGTGCTGGGAGTATGTCCGCTGAAGAGTATGGGCAAAAGACACCTTAATTCACGGTTTAAATATTAAAATAGACCCGCAAACCATTGTAGAACGATACCCATTTATATAATGTTAAAAACTTTGCAGTTGGCCTTACCTTCGGAGAAGCTAACCCGCAGCTTCGAAAGTATATCTTCGGGTTCAGAGAAGCAAATCAGTATAAATTTTAGTGATGGGCACTTTAATTCCCTGCATGAAATATAACGATCGAGTGTCAATCCGTACGAGATCGTTACTAGCATAATTGAGGATCGATCGGCTAAGTCAATTGATACACACATCCTGTGATTGCGAAAGACAAACCATGTATGCCAGGTGTAAATCAGCGGAAGACTTTTGGCCCTAGACACCATAACTGACGGATTGAATATTAAAGTAGGGAGTCAAACCGCTTGAGAACGTTACCAATTGGTATGAAGACATTCCTTTTACGGAATACCTTACCTTTCGTGAACCAATCCTGCTGTATCGAGAGAATATCGTCGTGATCGGAAAACTAAATGAGTACACATTTTAGTGACGGTACCGTAACTTCATGTACGAATTAGAAGATCGAGGGTCATACCCTTCGACATCTTTACCACCTTGTTTGCGAGGTGAACGGCTAAGTTAATAGCTTCACCTATCCTGTGACTATGAGAGTCATACCAGGTATTCCTGGAGTAAATCCACTCAGAGATGCTGGCGATTGACACCCTAATTCACCGCATGAATATTAATGTAGTGAGTCAAGCTGTTGGAGAACATTACCAATTCGTATAAAGTCAAACGTTTCCCTTACGACCTTAACCTCTGAAAAACTAACAGGCTGCATCTAGAATATAACACCGTGTTCAGAGGGTCGAATTAGTATGCGTTTTACATCCGAGCACATTAGTTTTATGTCCGAATTAGAAATTCCAGTGTTAAACCTTTTGGGAACGTTATCATCCAATTTGAGACTTGAACGTCAGCTTCAATATTTTCACCTTTTCTTGTGATTGCGATAGTCAAATCAGGTATTCCGGGAGTAAACCCGCTGAAAAGTGTGGGCAATAGACACCATAATTGACGGCTTGAATATTGGAGCAGTCCGTCAAGCCGTTGCATAACATTACCTATTCGTGTAGGGTTAAACTTATTACAGAATGCCTTACGCTTCGAAAAACTTATTACCTCAATCGAGAGTATAACAGCATGTTCAAAGGTAGGTACTGCTATACATTTTAGTGACGGACACCTTAGTTTCATGTATCAATAGGAAGATCTAGTGTCAAACCGTTCGAGAACTTCACCACCTTCTTTCAGTGTGGAACGGCTAAATCAATAGCTTCACCTATTCAGTATCTCGGAGTGTCAAACAAGGTATTGCTCGACTAAACCCGCCGGTCAGTATTGTCAGCAGACACCTTAATGCACGGTATAATTATTAAAGCAGGCCGTCAAGCCCTTGTAGAACATTACCTATACGTGTAGGGTCAAACATCTTAGAAAATGCCTTACCATCCGAAAAACTAATTCGCTGAACGCGATCATAACACCGTGTGCAGAGGTACGAACTAATACACATTTTAGTGACGAGCGCCATCAGTTCTCGTGTGTATTGAGAGATGGAGGGTCACATCAATCGAGAACGTTAGCTCCTTCTGTGAGAGGCTAACGGCTAAGTCAGTTTCACCTATCCTGTGGTTCGGAGAATGAAACCATGTATACCGGGAGAAAGCCCGCGGAAGAGTATGGGCAATAGACACCTTAATTCACGGTATGAATATTAAAGGGGGCCGTCAAGCCGTTGTAGAAAATAACTTGTAGGTGTCTGGTCAAACTTGTTACAGAAAGCCTTACCCTCCGAAAAACTGAGCCGCTGCATCCAGATTATAACGCCGTATTCAGAGGTACGAACTAGTACCCATTTTAGTGACGAGCACCTCAATTGCATTTGTGCAAGATGTTCAAGAGTCTACCCGTTCGGGAAAGTTACCACCTTCTTTGAGATTCAAACCGCTAGGTCAATAGCTTCGCCCATCCTACGACTCCGACAGTCCAACCAGGTATTTAGGGGTTAAATCCGCTGTACATAATTGGCATTACACACCATATATCACGGTATAAATATTAAACTCCAGAGTCAAACCGCTGTAGGACGTTACGAGTTTTCATAGTGTCAAACTTTATACCGAAAGCGTTACCGTCCGAGAACCCATCCTGCTGTAGCGATTGTCAGTCTTAGTGTTAATCGGAACAAATTAATAGTCATCTTAGAATACGAGAACCTTATATTTAGTTTTGAATAGAATAATCTAGAGCCAAATCGTTCGAGAACGATCCCAACTTCTCTAAGAATGGAACGGCGAAGTCAACAGCGACACCCGTGATGTGATTCCTAGTGCTAAGCCAGATATTCGTGGAGGGAATCCGTTGAACGGTATTGGAAATGGGCACACTAATTCTCGTTATGAACATTAGAATTGAGACTCGACACGTAGTAGAACGATTCCTATTGTGAGCCTGGTTTGACTCTCCAAATCTCTAGGTAGGTGAAGTTTTCGACTCCGCCTTCGACTCGCAAAGAGGCTGGTAACGTTCGCGAATGGGTTGTCCATCGATATTTTAATGCATATATGACGTTAAGGTGCCCGTCAATAAAATGTGTACCAGTTTGCTTCCTGAATATGAAGTTGCACTCGATACAGTGGGATATTTTCACAGACGGTATGGTATTCAGTAAAAGATTGCATTTATACCAATTTGTAACGTTCTCAACCGGTCTTATGCTCTCAGTTAACATTCAAACCGTGAATTAAGGTGACTATCACCAACACTGTACTGCGCATATACTCCCGGAACATCTGGTTTCACTGTCGGCATCGCAGGATAGGT
>NW_027471529.1:0-24139 GCF_051020765.1 Lasioglossum baleicum
TAATCTGCGTCACTGAACACGAAGTAATACCCTCGATATATTGGGTCAGCTTCATGGAAGGTGAGGCCTTCTTTAGAAAGATTGACTGTATAGGAATAGGTAACATTGTACAAGAGTATGGCGGACTCCTTTAATATTCATACTGTGAGGTAAGGCGTTTATTGCAAATACTGTACTGCGCATTTTCTCCCGCAGTACCTGGTTTGACTCACGGAATCATAGGAGAGGTGATGCTGTTGACTTAGCCGTTCGACTTTCATGGTATCGTTCTGGAAGGGTTTGACCCTCTATCATCTGATTCACACACGAAATTATGATGCCCATCTCTAAAATGCATACTAATGTCTTCCTTTGAGCAAAATTAAAAAAGAAATTATTCTCCCGCCCTATACGGCGGTATAGGTTCACGGGGGGTAAGGTTTCTGTAACAAGTTTGACGCTTATACCAATAGGTTTCGTCCCACAGCGGTTTGACGTCATGCTAAATATTAAATCCCTGATTAAATGTGTTTGTTTCCAATCATGTACGGCGCATTTACTCCGGAGTGTCTGCCTTGACTATAGCAATCCCTGGATATGTGATGCTTTTAACTTGGCCGATCGGCGCACAAGGAAAGAAGGTATTGTCCTCGAACTGCTTAACCGTCGATCATTTAATTCACACTTGAAACTAAGGGTACCGTCACTAAAATGTAAACCAATTTGCTTCCATTTACACGAAGCTATGCTCTTGATACTGCGGATTAGGTTCACGGAAGATAAGTTATTCTGTAAAAAGGTTGACTTCATATAAACTGGTAATGTTCTCCGATGGTATGACCCTCCACTTTAATATTCAAACCGTAGACTAAGGTGACCAGTGACAAAACAGTTCAGCGCATTTGCGACCGGAATACCCGGATTGACATTCGATATGACAGGATAGGTGAAGCTGTTGACTTAGTCGTTCGTCTCTCACTGAAGGTGGTAACGCTCTCGATCGATTTGACTCCATGTTCTAATTTATACATGAAATTATGCTGCACGTCACTAAAGTGTATACCAGTTCGTACCTCTGAACACGGCGTGATACTCCTGGTACAGGGGGTCAGTTTGTAAGAAGGTGAAAAGTTCTGTAGGAAGTTTAGCCCTACACGAATATGGAATGTTACACAATGACTCCACGGCCTTCCTTAATATTCATCCCGAGAATGAAGATACCTATTGCCAAGAATGTTTAGCGTATTTTCTCCCGGAATTCATCGTTTGATTCACTGTGTCACTGGACAGGTGACGCTATTGACATAGCCGTTCGTGTCTCAGAGATGGTGACATCGATTCTCGAACGGCTTGACACTCGATATTCTAATTCACACATCATATTAAGATGCTCGTCGTAAAATGAATAATAAATCGCTTCTCTGACACGAAGATATTCTCTTGACACAGTGGGTTAGTTTCACGGAAGCAAGGCCTTCGGTCAAAGGTTTGACTATACAAGTACGTAACGTTTTTTTCACGGTTTAACTTTCTGGATTATTATTCACAGCGAGAATTAAGGTGTCTATTGCCTGAACTTTTTCGCGTATTTACTCCAGATTAATTCATGCATTAACTCCCGCAATCGCAAGATAGGTAAGATATTGACTTACATGTGCGACCTTCATGGAAGGTGGGATCGTTCTCCAACGGTTATACACTCGATTTTGCTATTCATAAATGAAGGAAAGCTGCCGTCTGCTATAATGTCTCCTAATTTGTTTCCGAAGCGCTAAGCAAGCACTCGTCACAGCCGGTATTGTTCTAGGAAGATAATGTATTCGGTCAGAAGTATGACTTTATACCTGAGGTAACGTTCACAAACCCTTTAACGCTCTGCTTTAAAATTCATACCGTGATTTAAAGAGTATATTGCCAATTATTTTCAGCGTATTTACTTTTGGAATTCCTGATTTTCATCTCGGAATCACAGGACAGCTGCAGCAATTTACTTAGATGTGTGAATTTTACATAAGGTTGTAAGGTTCTCCAACGGTTTGCCCCTCGATATTCGAATTCATGCATGAAATTATGGTCACAGTCACTAAAATGTTGACTAATTTGATCCTCTGAACACGAAGATATACTTTCGGGGATGAGGTGTAGCATCTCCGAAGGTAAGGCTATCTGCAAAATGTTTAACATTATACAAATAGGTAACGTCTTACAATGGTTAGTCGATCTGCTTTAATATTGAAAACGTGAAATAGTGTTTCTATTGCCAATGCTGATCAGCAGATTTACACCAGGAATACCTGGCATGAATCTCGGTAACACAGGATATGTGCAGCTATGCCCTGTGGTTATCGAATGTCATAGAAGGTGATATCAATCGGTAACGATCTGAAACGGTTTGAAAACTATTTTAATATTTAAACTGTGAATTAAGGCGTCTATTGCTAATACTTTTTAGCGGATTAACTCCGGTAATACCTGGCTTGACTCAAGGAACCACAGGATAGGTGAATCTATTGACGTAGCGGTTTGCTCTCACAGAAGGTGGCAATGTTCTAGAGCGGTATGACCCACGATATTCTAATTCATACATGAAGTTAACGAGCCCGTCCCTGAACTGGAAAATGACTTCTTTCTCAGAACCTGAAGTTGCACTCTCGATGAAGCAGGTGAGTTTTGTGGAAGGTAACGCATTCGGTAAAACATTTGAAACTATACCAATTTGTAACGTTCTTAAGCGATTTGGCGCCCTGCTTTACTATTCAAACCGCGGATTAAAGTGTCTATTGGAATAACTGGTTCAGCGGACTTACTTCCGGAATACCTGGTTCGACTCTTCGAATCACAGGACAGATGAAGCTATTGGGGTAACGGTTCGTCTCTCACAGAAGGCGGAAGCGTTCCCGAGCGGCTTGACGCACAACCATCTAATACATACATGAATATGAGATGACGCCACTAAAATTGTATACCAATGCGTTTCCCTAAAGACGTAGATATATTGGCGATACGGAGCCTTAGCGTATCGGACGGTAAGGCATTCGGTAAAACGTTTGACTTTATAGAAAATGGTACCGTTCTCAAACGGTTTGCTGCTCTATTTTATTACTCAAACTGTGAACTAGGGTATCCGTTACCTATAATGTACAGCGCAGTTACTCCCGCAATATCTGTATTGTTATTCATCGTCACTGGATATATGAAGCTATTGACTTTGGCGTTCGACCACCAAAGAATGTGTCAACGTTCCTAAACAGTTTTACCTCTCGATCTTCCATTTCATAAATGATATTCAGCTGTCCGTCCGTAAAATGTATACCAAATTGTTTCCCTGAGCACGAATTCATATTCTCGCTGCATTGGGTGCTGTCTGAGGGAAGGGAAGGTATTCTGTTTAAGCTTCGACTCCATAGCCAGTGATATCATTATCAAAAGGATTGACTCCTGGCATCAATATTCGAACTGTGAATTACGATGACCATTCGTAATACTGCACTATGGATTGACTTCCTGAATGCCGCGTTGGGATCACGGAAAATGAAGATATGTGAAACTATTGACTTAGCCGTTAGGATCTCAGAAACGACGTTATCATTCTCGAAAGGATTGAGTCTGGACTTTGCTATTCATACATACAATTATGTTTTCAGTCTGATACATACACATTATGTTTTCAGTCTGCTAAAACATCTACTAGTTTGTTTTCACGAACCCTTATGTAGACAGTCGCTAGTTTGGGGTTGGTTCTAGGAAGGTATGTTGATCGATGAAATGATTGATTTTATACCAGTTGGGATCGCACTCGGACAGTTTGACTATCAACTTTAATATTCGTAAATGAATTATGGTGTCTATTGCGAATACTGTACCGCGTATTTACACCCGGAATACCTACTTTCACTCTGTGATTCCCAGGATGGTTCAAGCTGTTGACTTAGCTGTTTGTCTTCCACAGAAGGTGCCATCGATCTCGAACTGCTTGACGCTCCATCTTCTAATTTATATAGCAAAGTAATGAATGCCTCTGCTGTAGTGTCTACTAATGTGGTACCGTGAGCACTAAGCATCACACTCGCTAAAGTGCGTTATGTTCTAGGAGGGTAGCGTATTCAGTAAATAGAATGACACTATACCAATTGGTAATGTTCTCCGACGGATTGACGTTCTACTTTAATATTCGTACCCTGAATGATGATGTCTATTGCCAATAGTGAACAGCGGATTCACACCCGGAATAACTGATTTCGCTATCTGAATCACAGGATAGTTGCAGCTATTGACGCAGCAGTTCGGTCCTCATGGAAGGTGGCAACGCTCAGCAACGGTTTGACTCTCGATCTGCTGTTTCATTCATGAAACTAAGCTGCCCGGCACCAAAATGTGTACACATTTGATCCACTGAACACCTTGCAATAGTCTCGATACAGCGCGTTATGCTATCGCACAGTAAGGTCACCAATAAAGCGTTTGACTTTAAACAAACTGCAAACCCTCCCATGCGGTGTGTCGCTTCACTGTAATATTCAAACCGTGAATTAAGGTGTCTAATGCAAATACCGTTCAGCGGATTTACTACCGGAATACCAGCTTTGACCATCGGAATCACAGAATGGGAGAAGCTATATTCTTAGCAGCTTGACTCTCATAGATGGTGGTTTCGATCTCGAAATGCAGAACTCTCGACCTTCTAATAGACACATGAAGTTAAGGTTCCCGTCAGTGCAATGAATACTAATTTCTGTTTTTCACATGAAGTTACAAACTCGATGATGCAGATGAGGTTCGCGGAAGGCGTGGTTTTCGGTAAACCGTTTTAATTTATAATAATTGGTAACGCTATTAAACGGCTTGACGCTCTACCATAATACCAAAGACGTGAATGAAGGTGTTCATTGCCAATTGAGTACAACAGACTATCGCACACAATATCTGGTTGTCCTCTCAGATTTCAAGGATAGGTGACGGTGCTTAGTTACGCGTTCGTCTATCGCAGTAGGTGGTAACGTTCTGATACAGCATGACTCTCGCGCTTCTGATACATTCACGAAACTAAGGTGCGCGTCACTGAAAGGAAGACTAATTTCTTTCCCTGATCACGAAGTTATACACGCGAAACGGCAAGTTTGCTTGTTCGAAGGTAAGGCCATCGGTAAAGTGTTTGACACTATACCAATAGGCAATGATCTCAAGCGCCTCGACGCTCTACTTTACTATACAACAGTTAATTAAGGAGTCTATAGGCAATACTTTTCAACGGATTTACTCCAGGAATACCTGGTTCGACTCTGCAAATCATTGGACACGTAAACCTATTATTATCCTATGACTTATCCGTTTTACTCTTAAAGAGGGTGATAACGTTCTCAAACGGTTTGACGCTCTGCTTTAATCATGAAACTGGGAATGAAGGTGTCTATTGCTTATACTGTTGAGATAGATTACCCCCGGAATAGCTCACTGACTCGGGCAATCATAGGATAAGTGAAGCTATTGACTCAGCCGTTCGGTTCTAACCGTGGGTGGCATCGATCACGAAAGGTTTGACCCTCGATCTTCTAATTCTTACATGAAATTAAGATGCCGGCAATATAATGAATACTAATGTGTCTTCCCAAACTGGAAGTTCTACTTGTGATACAGGGGGTTATTTTTGCGGCGGGTAAGGTCTTCGGTAGAACGTTTGACGTCAAACGAATTTGTAACGATCTCAATCGGTTTGACGCTCAACTGTAATATTCATACCGTGAATGATCGTGTCTGTTGTTAATACTGCACTGTGGATTCACATCCGGAATACCTGGCCTGGCCCTCGGAACCGCATGATAGTTGTAGCTACTGACTATGCCGCTCGACACTCAAAGTGGGTGGTGATCGTCTCGAACGGATTGACTTTCGAACTTTCAATTCATCAATGAAACTAAGGTTCTCGTCATCAAAATATATACTAATATGTTTCGCCGAATACTACGTGATATACTAGATTCAGCGGGTTATGTTCGCGGAATGTAAGGTATCCGGTAAGAAGATTGTCGTCAAACCAATTGGTAAAGTTCTCTTACGATTTGCCTCTATACTTTCATATTCTTACCGTCAATTCATGTGTGTATTGCGAATACTGTTCAGTGGATTTGCTCCTGGAATTCCAAGCTTGACTCTCGGTACCACATGCAGTTGATGCTAGTGCGTTGGCCGTTCTACACCCAAGGAAGCTGGTAACGCTCTCGATCAATTTGACACACGATCTTCTAATTCATACATGAAATTCAGGTGCCGTCACTAAGATATATACTAACTTCCTTACTTGAACCCGAAGTTATAATCTACATACATCGGGATCGACTCTTGCAAGGTAAGATCTTCTATAAAAGGGTTGACTGTATAGCAGTAGGTTGCAATCTAGAATGGTTTGACACTGTTCCGTAACATTGATAACCTGATGTAGCGATGTCTAATTCCAATACTGTACTGCAGGATATGTCACGGAAAACATGGTCTGTCTCTAGCATTCGAAGGACAGGTGAAGCTATTCTCGAGTCTGTGCGACCCTCAAAGTAGGTGGGAACGTTTTAGAACGGTTTGATACACGACCTTCTAACTCATACCTGAAATTACGGTACCCGTCACTTAAATGCGTACTAATTTCTTTTTCTGGACACGAACTATATACTCTGGAAATGGCGAGTTTGATTCATCGAAGGTAAGGTCATCGATAAAGTATTTGACTTTATAACAATTCGCAATGCTTGCAAACGGTTCCACGCTCTACTTTAATATCCTACCCGTGAATTAAGGTGTCCTTTGTAAATACTGGTCAGCTGTTTACTGCCTGGTTTAATACCTGGTTTGATTTACCGAATCTCAGTATAGGTGAAGCTATTCACTTAGCCGTTCGTCTCTCACAGCAGGTGACAACGTTCTCGATCTGCTTCACACTCGATCTTCTAGTTCGTAATGAAGTTAATGTGCCCGTCATAAAAATGTTTATTAATTTCTTCCGCTGAACAAGAAGTAATACTCTCGATAAAGCGGGTTAATCTTTCGGTGGGTATGGCCTTTGGTAAAGCGTTTGCCTTTATACCAACTGGTAACGATCTAAAAACTATTCACGCTGCACTACAGCATTCAAACTATGCATCACGGTGTCTAATGCCAATCCTGTTAATCGGATTCACTCCCGGTATACCTGGTTAGACCCTCGGAATCAAAGAACAGGTGAAGCTATTGACTTAGCCGTTCGGCACTCAAACACGAGGGTAACGTTCTCGATGTGTTTGACACTCGATCTTCTAATTCACACATGAAATTAATATGCTCGTCGCTAAATCAATTAGTACCACTGAACTCAAGGTTACACTATCGATACAGCGCGATATATTTCGGAGGGTACAGTCATCGGTTAAACATTTGACATTGTAGCAACTGGTAACGTTCTACAACGGTTTGACAGTCTGCTTCAATGTTCAAACCTTGAACTAAGGCGTCAATTGCAAATACTGTTCAGGGGATTTACACTAAGAATACCTGTTTTAACTTCCTAAATCATAGGATAGCAGAAATTATTGTCTTAGCCGTTCAACTTCAGAGAACATGATAAAGCTCTGGAATGATATGACCCTCTATCTTCATAATCATACATGAAATTAAGGGGCGCGACACCAAATTGAATAATAATTTGTTACTCTGAAAACAAAGCAGGACACTTCCTGCAGCCGATTATGTTTTTGTAAGTTAAGGTAGTCTGTAAAAAGAATGACCCTTTACCAACGTGCAATGGTCACCTACGGTTTGACTCTCTACCTTAGTATTCATGCCGTGAATTAAGATGTCTTTTGCCAATACTGAAGGTGGTAATGTTCTGGAAAAGCTTGACCTTCGATCTTCTAATTCATACGCGAAGATAAGTTGCCCATCACTGCAATGGATATTAATTTAATTTTCTGAACACTAAGTAATACTCTCGACACAGCTGGTTAAGCTTTCGGCGTGTAACGTCTCCAGTAAAGCGTTTGACTTCATACAAATTGGCAACACACTCAAACAGTTTGACACTCTACGTTCATATTCGAACAGTAAATTGAGGTGCCTGTTACCAATACAGTTCAGCAGATGTACCTCCGGAATACCTGGTTTTACTCATGGAATCGCAGGATAGCTGAATTTCTACTTAGCTGTTCGTATCTCACAGAAGGTGTTAAAGATCTTGATTGGGTTGACTATCGATCTTCCATTTCATTCATGAAATTAATGTGCCCGGCAATACCATCTATACTCATTTCTTCCTCTGAATACCTTGTTTTACTCTCGATACAGCGGGTTTTGTTCTCGAATCGTAAGGCCTTCGGTAAAAAGTTTGTCGCTATACAAATTTTAACGCTGTAGATCTGTTTCTCTCTCTTGCTTAATATTTATACCGTGGAACAGTATGTCTATTGCCAATATTCTATAGCCGATTTATTACTGCGATACGTTGTTTGACTCTCCGAATCATAAAATATGTGAAGCTATTGACTTTGCCGTTCTATACTAAAAGAAGGTGATAATGATCACAATGTGTTTGACACATCGATCTTCTGAATCATACTCGAAACTAAGGTGCTCGTCAGTAAAACGTATAAAAATTTGATCGTCTGAACTCCACGATAAACTCTCGGAACAGCGCGTAAGGCATTCGGAGGGTGTGGTCTTCGGTGAAGCGTTCGACTCTATACGAATTGGAAACGTTCTCAAACTGTTTGACGCTCGATCTTCCCATTCATTCATGATATTAAGTTGCCCCCCACTAAAGTCTATAGTTATTTGTATCTCTGAACACGAAGTTATACTCTCGATACTCTGTGATAATATCTGGTATGGTAAGGTCTTCGGTATAGAATATGACGTTGTACGAATTGGTAACGTTCTCAAACGGTTTGGATCCCTACACTTAATATTCTTACCGTGATATAATGTTTCTATTGCCATTACTGTTCAGCGGATTTACTCCTGGAATACGAGGCTTGACTCTCGTAATCCCATATATTGGTGAAGCTATTGACTCAGTCGTTCGACTCTCAAAGAAGGAGCTAACGATCTCGAACTCTCTGACACTAGAAACTCTAATTCATACATAAATTAAGTTGCGACACACTAAAATGCATACTAATTCGTATGTGTGATAGGCACAATGCAGCGGGGAAATTTCTCAGATAGTAAGGTCTCCGGTAATGCGATTGTCTATATAACAACTGGTAACGTTCTAAAACGGTTTGGTGCTCTTCCTTAATATTCAAAGCCTGCATTAGGGTGTCCATTGAAAATAGTGTATAGCGCACTGACTCCAGGAATTCCTGGAATGTCCCTCAGAAAATCAGGATAGGTGCAGCCATTGGCTTAACCGTTCGTCTCTCACAGAATGTTCCATCGTTCTGAATCGGTTTGACGCTCCATCATCTAATTCATATATGCAATTAATGTGGCTGTCACTAAAATATCATACTAATTTGTTTCTCTGAACAGGTAGTTATACCCTCAATACAGATGGATAGGCTCTCGGAGTGTAGGGCCTTCAGTGTAACGATTGACTTTATACAAATCTGTAACGCCCTCAAGCGGTTTGACGCTCTATTTTAATATTATAACCGTGAATTGAGACGTGTATTGCCAATACAGATCAGCGGATTTATTCCCGGAATTCCTGGTTTGACTCTCGCAATCGCAGGATCCATGAAGCTATTGACTTAGCCGTTCGACTGTCAAAGAAGGTGGTAACAATCTCGAACGGATTGTCCTTCTGTCCTCTAACTCAAAAATTAAAATACGGTTCCCGCTATAAATCGTGTACTAACCTGCTTCTCTGAACACGAAGTTACACTCTCAATACAGCGGTTTAGCTTCACAGAAGGTAAGGCCATCTGTCAGAAGTTTGACTCCATACCAGTAGGTATAGTTCTACAACGATAGCATTCTGTTCTGTACTATTCATACCGTGAATTAAGGTGTGTATTGCCAGTACTATACTGCGAATGGACTCTCGGAATACCCGGTCAGGCCCTCGGCATAATAGGGTCGGCGATGCTACTGACTCAGCAGCACGAATCTAAAACTAGCTGCTAACGAACTCGAACAGCTTGACACTCAATTTTGCTATCCCTACGTGAAGCTGAGGTGTCTGTCTGCCGAAAAATATCTACTCATTTGTTTCCGTGAAAACTAAGATAGATACTCGCTGCAGCGGGGCAGGTTCTCGGAAGGTAATGTATTTCTTGAAAAGAGTTATCTTATTTTGATTTATAATATTGACCGGCGGTTTGACTCCATGAATGAATTACACGATCGAGAGTCAAACCGTTCGAGAACGTTGCAACATTCCTTGGAGCCGGACGGCTAAGTCTATAGCACAACTCATCCTGTCATTCCGGGAGTCAAACCAGGCACACCAGGAGTAAATACCCAGTACAATATTGACATTGCTTACCTTAATTCACGGTATGAATATTAAAGCAGGCCGTCATACAGTTTTAGAAAGTTTCTTATTGCTATACAGTCGAACTTTCTACTGATGGCACTACCTTCCGAGAAACTTACCCGCGGTATCAAGATTATAACATCGTGATGAGAGAAGCAGATTATTATGCATTTTAGAGACGGGCACCTTAACAACATGTATGAATTAAAAGGTCGAGGGTCAAACAGATAGAGAACATTACCACTTTCTATGCGAGTCGAACGGCTATGTCAATAAATTCACCCATCCCGTGATTCGGATAGTCAATCCAGGTAATCCGGGAGTAAGTCGCTGAAGAGTTTTGGCAATAGATACCTTATTTCGCGGATTGAATATTATAGAAGGGCCACCAACCGCTCGAGAGCCTTACCAGTTGGAATAAAATCAAACATTTCTCCGAATGCCGTGCCTTCCGAGTAGATAACCCGTTGTACCGAGAGTATCCCACCGTGTTCAGAGATACGAACTAGTATAAATTTTAGTAACAAGCACCTTAATTTCGTGTATGAATTGGAAGATCGAGGGAAATTGTTTCGAAATCGCTTGCACCTTCTTTAATAGCCGAAAGGCTGAGTCAACAGCTTCACCTATCTTCTGATTCGGAGAGACATACCTGGTATTCCGGGAGTAATTTCGTTGAACAGAATTTGCAATTGACACCTTTGATCACAGTTCGAAGATTAAAGTAGAGGGTCAAGCCGTTTCAAAACTATACCAATACCTATAGAGGCAATCATTAAACGGAAGGCATTACCTTCAAAGCAGCCTAACACGCTGTAGGTTGTGTCTTGCTTAGCGATGGCGGAAGAAGATTGGTAGACATTTTAGCAGACGGGCCACTTTATTATAATGTATGAATAGCAAAATCGAAAATCAAACAGTTCGTGATCGTTCCCAACTTCTTTGAGGGTCGAACGAGGGCCACTTTATTATAATGTAAGAATAGCAAAATCGAAAATCAAACAGTTCGTGATCGTTCCCAACTTCTTTGAGGGTCGAACGGCTGAGACAATATCTTCGTCAATCCTGTGATTCCCAGAGTCAAACCAGGTATTCCAGGTGTAAATCCGCCTAACAGTATTGCCATTAGACAAACTAATTTACGGTTTCAATATTAATCCAGACCGTCAAACCGCTGTAGAACTACACATATTGCTATGGAGTCAAACACATTACACGTAGCCTTACCATCGGAGAGGCTAGCCCGCCGTATCGAGAGTGTACTTTCCTGTTGAGAGTAACGAGATGGTATTCATTTCGGAGACGGGTGCCTTAATTTGATGAATGATCTAGAATATCGAAAGATGAACTGATCCAGAACGATACCACCTTCCGTTAGATCTGAACGGCTAAGTCATAGGCTTCACATGTCCTGTGTTTCCGTGAGTACAATCGGGTATTCCGGGAGTAAATCCGCTGATCACTATTGCCAATAGACACTTCAATTTACGCTTCGAATGTTACAATAGAGCGTCAAACTGTTATAGTACTTTGCCAATTACTATGAATTCAGACGTTTTACTGGAGACTTTATACGCCGAATGCCTAACCCGCTGTATTGTGAGAAACTTTCGTGTTCTGAAAATGAAATTAGTATTGATTTCAGTGATGGGCACCTTATCGTCGTGTGTGAATTCGAAGATCGCGGAACAAACCATTTGTTCGAATAAATGCGCTGTAGAGTGTAGGCAATAGATACCTCAACTCACGGTTGGAATATTGAAGCAAGCTGTGAAGCCGTTGTAGAACATTCCACATACATGTAGGTCTATATTCCTTACAGAACGCGTTTCTCTCCAAAAAACTGACCCCCTGTATCGAGAGTATAACTGCGTGCCTATGGAATCACTTCAGTATAAATCTTAGCAACGATCACATTTTTGCATGTGTGGATTAGAAGATCGAGGGTCAAACCGTTCGAGAACATTATCACCTTCTGTAAGAGACGAACAGATAAGTCAATAGCTCCACCTATTCTGCGATTGCGAGTGTCATATCTGGTATTCCGGTAGTAAATCGGCTGAGCAGTATTCGCAACTGACACATTAATTCGCGGTTTGAATATTAAAGTAGAGCGTCAAGCCGTTCGAGAACATTACCAATTGATACAAAGTGAAACATTTTATCAAAAGCCTTACCTTACGAGACCTGACCCGCTGCGTCGAGAGAATTACATCGTATTCCGGACAAGAAGTTAGTCTTCATTTCAGTGACGGAACCTTATACTCGTGTATGAATTGGAAGACCAATGGTCAGACCTATCGAGAATGTTACCACGTTCTGTGGGAGTCCAAAGGCTAAGTCCGTTACTAAAGATATCCTGTGCTTGCGAGATTTAATCCAGGTATTCCGGGAGAAATTACGCTAAACAGTTTTGGCAATAGACAGCTCAATTCGCGGTATGAGTCAAACCATGGAAGTACGTTACGTGCAGTTATAGAGTCAAACTTTATAACGAAGTCCTTAACTTCCGAGAAGCTAACGCGCTTCATCGAATGTACGACTTAATGTTCAGAGAAGCAAATTATTATACTTTTGAACCTCAGGCTCCTCAATTTCATGAATGAATTAGAAGATCGGTGATCAAACCGATCGAGAACGATATTACCCACTTTGTGAATCGTACGGCTAAGTCTATTGTTTCAAATATCCGTGATTCGGACAGCGAAAACCGGGATAGCCGAGAATAAGTCCGCTAAAGAGTATTGGCAATTGATACCTTAACTCACGGTTTGAATACTAAAGTCGGGCGTCAAAGAGTTTTAGAGCATTGGATATTGATATAAAGGGCAAAAACTGTGCCGATGGCCTTACCTTCGGGGAAGCTATCCCTCCGATTCGAGAGTATATCATCGTCCAGAGAAACAAATTAGTCTTCATTTCTATGTAGGGGACCTCAATATCATGTATGAATTAGTGGATCGAGGGTCAACCCGTTCGAGCACGTTACTGCCCTCTGCGATGGATGAACGGCTAAGTCAATAGCTTCAGATATCCTTTGCTTTGCAGATTCAGACCAGGTGTTCCTGCAGAAAATACTGAACAGTATTCGCAATAGACACCTCAATTCACGGTTAGAATATTAAAGCAGGCCATCAAGACGTAGTAGAACATGATATATTCGAGTAGGTTTAAATGTCTTACAGAATGCCTTGCCATCAGAAAACGTGACCCGCTGTATCGAGAGCATAAGACGGTGTTCAGATGTACGTACTTGTATACATTTTTGTGACGAACTCCATAATTTCATGCATCAATTAGAAGATCGAGTGTCACACCGTTCCAGAACGTTGCCACCTTCCTTTACAGACGAACAGCCAAGTTATCGGCTTCACCTTTCCAGTGATTATTCAGAGATTCAAACTATGTATAGCTGCAGTAGATCCGCTGAACTGTATTGCCAATAGACACCTTGAGTCACGGTTTGAACGGTATACAAGAGCGTCAAACCGTTTGAGAACGATACCACCTTCCGTGAGAGACGAAGGGCTATGTCAATAGCTTCACCTGTCCTGTGGTTTCGAGAGTCAAACCAGGTATTCCAGTAGTATATCAACTGAACAGTGTTGGCTATAAGCACCACAATTCACAGTTTGAATATTAAGTCGGAAATTCAAACTGTTGTAGAACGTCACCTACTGCTAAATAGTCAGACATTTTACCGAAGGCCTAATATTCCGTGATGCTAAACCGCTGTATCGAGATTATGACTTTGTGTTCAGAGATACATATTAGTATACATTGTATACAAACCGATCTAGAACGTTGCCACATTCTTCGAGATTCGAACGGGCACGTCAATATCTTCAAATCTCCTGTGAGTCCGAAAGTGAAACGAGATTTTCCGGAAGTAAATGCACTGTAGAGTAATGGCAATGGACCCCTCAACTCACGGTATGAATAATAAAGTGCAGAGTGAAACCGCTCTAGACCGTTACCAATTGGTTTAACGTCAAACCCATTCCGAATACCTCATCTTCCGAGAAGATAACCCGCCGTATAGAGTGTAACTTCTTGTTCAGAGAAACACATTAGTATACAGCTTAGCGACAGGCACCACAATTTCGTGTATGACATAGAAGATAGTGGATCAAAACGTTCCAGAACGTTACTACATTCTTTGAGAGTCGATCGGCAATGTCAACAGCTTACGGTATCCTGGGATTCCGAGAGTCAATCCAGGTATTCCTGGAGTATGTCCGCTGAAGAGAATAGGCAATGCACACTT
The DNA here is from genome assembly GCF_051020765.1 of Lasioglossum baleicum. Lineage (NCBI taxonomy): Eukaryota > Metazoa > Arthropoda > Insecta > Hymenoptera > Halictidae > Lasioglossum > Lasioglossum baleicum. Next base: position 14,685 of record NW_027471529.1, read on the forward strand.
TATGTCACGATTTGAATATTAAAGTATAGCGTCAACCCCTTCGAGAGCGTTACCAATTCGCATGAAGGGCAAACCTTTTACCGAAGGCCTTTCCTTCCAAGCACCAAACCCGCTGTAGCGAGTGTCATACTTAGTGCTCACGGAAGCAAATTGGTAGACATTCTGGCAGACAGACGCCACATTTTCATGTATAATTATCAAAATCGAGAGTAAAACCGTTAGAGAAAGGTTCCACCTTCATTGGTTGTCGAAATGCTAAGACAATAGCTTCACCTATCCTGTGACTGTGACACTCAAATCAGGTATTCTCGAAGTCAATCCGCTGTACAATATTGGTGGCGGACACCGTAATTCACGATATGAATATTAAAGTAGACCGTCAAACTTCTGTACAGCATTACCTGTTGTATAGTGTCTATCATTTTGCCGAAAGCCATACCTTTGGTGCAGATAACCCACCGTATAGGAAGTATAACTTCGTGTTCAGAGGAGCAAGTTCGTCTGCATTTTAGTGACGAGCACCTGAGTATCATGTGTGAATTCGAAGATCCGGGGTCAGACGGTTCGAGAACGTGGCCACCTTCATTGAGATTTGAACTGCTAAATCAACGGGTTCATTGAGAGTCGAACGGGCAGGTTTGTAGCTTCCGCTATCCCGTGACTCGGAGAGACAAACCTAGTATTCCAGGAGTAATTCCGTTGAACGGTATTTATAATAGACTCCTTAATTCACGGTAAAAATATTAAATTAGAACTTAAAACCGTTTGAGAACGTTACCAATTGGCATAACGACATACTGTTAACCTGATACCTTACCTTCAGAGCACATAATCTGATGCATCGCGGGTATAACTTCGTGTTGAGCGATACAAATTAGTAGACATTTTAGTGACGGGCACCTTAACACTCCGGGATACAGTTTGACTGTATAGCATTAGGTATCGTTCTACAACGGTATGACAGTCAACCCTATTATTCACACCGTGAATTAAGATGTCTATTACCAAAACTGTTTAGCGTATTTACTCCCGGAATACATGGTTTGACTCTCGGAGATACCGGATATGTGATCATATTGACTTAGCAATTCGAATCCCAAGAAAGTTATTGTGTTAGCCGTTCAACTCTCATAGAAGGCGGTCACGATCTTTTACGGTTTGACCCTCCGTCCTCTAATTCGAGAATGAGATTAAAGTGCTCGTCACCAAACTGTGCACTAATTTGCTTCTCTGAACACGAAGTAATACTCCGGATGTACAGTGTTCGCGTCTCGGAAGGTTAGATGTTCTGTAAAACGAATAACTTTATACAATTCGGTAACGCTCTAGAACGATATGACGGTCTGCTTTTATATTCATTCCGAGAATTAAGGTGTTTATTGCCAACACTGTTTGGGGCATTTACTCCCGGAATATCTGGTTTAACTTTCTGAATCACTGGATACTTGGAACCATTGACTTATCCGTTCGACTCGCAAAGAGGGTGGTAAGGTTCTCGATCGGGTTGACTATCGCTCTCTTATTTCATATATGGAATTAGGTTGCCCGTCAGTAAAATGAATACAAATTTGCATCATCAGACACGAAGTTATAGTCTCGATACGGTGGGTTAGGTTCTCGGACGAAAAGGTATCCGGTAAGGAGAATAACGGTAAGCAATAGGTAACCTTCACAAACGGTTTGACGCTCTTCTCTAATATATGAACTATGAATTATGTTATCCGTTGCCATTGTTGTACTGCGGATTTACTCGTGACTCACCTGGTGTGACTCTCGGAATCACAGGGGATAGGAAGCTATTTAGACGTGCGATTCTGAATGGAGGTGGTACCGTTCTGGAACGGTTTGCCTCTCGATCATTTCCGTCATATACCAAAATAAGGTGTACTTCTGCTACAATGTTTACTAATTTGTTGCAGTGAGAGCTAAGCATGAAATTCGATGCAGCGGGTTAGCGTCTCGGGCGGTAATGCTTTTTGTAAAATGTTAGACATTGTTGGAATTCGTAACGTTCTCAAACGGTATGACGCGCCACTTTAATACTCATACCGGTTATTATGGCGTCTATTGCCAATACAGTTCAGCGGATTTATTCCCGTATTACCTGATACGACTCTTGTAGTCACAGGATAGGTGAAGCTATTGACTTAGACGTGCGTCTCTCACAGAAGATGCCAACGTTCTCGAGAGGTTTGACCACCGATAATCTAATTCGTGCATGAAGTTAACGTGCCCGTGACTGAAATCAATACTAATTTCCTACTCTGAACACGGACTTATTCTCTGAATGCGGCAGGTAGGTTTCGCGGTAGCTAAGGCCTTCGGTACATCGTTTGACCTCATACCAATTGGTACGCTCTCAAACCGTCTCAAGCTCTACTGTAATATTCAAACCGCGAATAAAAGTGTTTATTGCCAGAACTCTTCAGCGGACTTTCTCCCGGAATATCCGGTTTGACTCTCGGAATCGCAGGATAGGTGAAGCTATTGTGTTATATGCGAGATTTCACGACGAATGTGGTAAAGTTCTCGAACGTTTTCACCCGCGATCATCTCGTTCATACATGGTATTAAGGTGCCCTTCTCTGCAATGTATACCAATTTGAATCTCGTAGTAGGAAGTAATAGTCTACATACATCGGGTTAAGTTCTCGGAGGGTAACGTTTTCTACAAATCTTTTGAAATATATATGTAACGTTCTACAAATGTTTGGCTTTGTACTTTAATATTCTAACCGTGAACTAAAGTGTCCATTACCAGTAGTGTATAAAGGATGAACTCTCCGAATACCTAGTATGACTCTCAGAATCACTTGATATTTGAAGTTGTTAGCTTAGGCGATCGACTCTTAAAGGAGGTGGTAACGACCTCGTACGGTTAGGCATTCAATTATCTAGCACATTAGGATGCTAGCATCTTAAGGTGTCCACCACTAAATGTGTATTAATTTGTATATCTGAAAAAAAGTTATACTCTCGATACTGTGGGTGTGGTTCGGGGAAGTTTGCGCCTTCGTTAAAACGTTTGACTTTACACCAATTGGTAACGCTCTCAAACAGTTTGACGGTCAATTTTAATATTCAGATCGTGAATTATGGAGGCTATTGCCAATACAGTTCAGCGGATTTACTCCTAGATTACCCGGTTCGACTTTCGGAACCACATGGTAGGTGAAGCTCTTGACATAGCCGAACAAATCTGAAGGAAGGTGGCAACGATCTCGAACGCTTTGACTCTCGATGTTAGGACAATGGCTTCATACGAATAAGTAATATTCTACGACTGTCCGACTCTTTACTTTAATATTCATACATTGAATTAATGTATCTATTGCTAATATCGTTCAGCGGATTTGCTACAAGAATACCTGGTTAAGCTCTAGAAATCACAAGAGGGATGAAGATATTGACTTCGGCGTTCGATGAGCAAAGAAGGTTATAACGTTGTCGAAGTGCTTGACCTTCGAACTTCTACTTCATACATGAATTTATGGGTGCCGTTGCTAAAATGAATTCTAACTTGCATCCTTGTACACGACGCAATACTCTTAATATAGCGTGTTTGGTTTTCGGATTGTAATACCTGCCGTAAAAAAGTTTACTCTATACGAATAGGTAAGGTTCTACAACGGTTTGATGGCCTACATCAATATTTATACATTGAATGATCGCGTCTGTTGCCAATACCTTCCAGCTGGATAGACTCTGTAAACCATACGATAGGCGAAGCTGTCGACACAGCTGTGTGATTGTAAAAAAATATGATGACGTTATCAATCGGGTTGACGTACGATCATCTTATTGATACACGTAATTAGTGTGCCGGTCACCAAATTGTATACTTCATTGTTTCCATGAACACGAAGTCATACTCTGGATACAATGGGTTATATTCTCGGAAGGTAGGGTCCTCGGTAAGATGTTTGGCTCTATACTAATAGATAACGATCTTCAACGGCTTGACTTTGTACTTTAGTATTCATAACGTGGTGTAATATGACTAATGACAATACTGTACAGCGGACTATCTCCCGGAACACCTGGTTCCATTTTCGGAATCACAAGGTATGTGAAGCTATTGACTTAACCGCTCTAATATCAAACAAGGTGGTAAGGTTCTTGATCGGTTTTACAATTTACCTTCGAATTCATACATGAAATTAAGGCGAACGTCACGAAAATATTTGCTAATTTGTTTCTCTGGACAAGAAGATATACTCTCGATACTGCGGGTTAGGTTCTATGAAGGTAAGGCCTTTGGTGAAAAGTTTGACTGTATAAAAAGAGATGACGATCTACAACGGTTTGACTGTGTACTTTATAATGTGTTCCGTGGAATAGACTGTCTGGTACCAATACGGCTCAGGGGATTTTACTAACGGAATACGTGGTTTTAGTATCGGCATCATAGGATAGGTTAAGCTATTGGCATATGCTTTCGACACGCAAAGAAGGTGGTAACGTCCTCGAACGAATTGACGCTTGATCATCTACTTCATACAGGGTATTCTGGTGCCCGTCACTTAAATGTATTCTAGCTCGTACCTTTGGAAATGCTGTTATACTCCCGATACAGCTAGTTAGTTTTTCGGAGGGTAAGGCATTCGGGAAAAAACGTTTTACGATATATCATTAGGTAACGTTTTCACACGGTGTGCCACTCTACTTTAATATTCAGTCCGCGAATTAACGTATCTATTGCCGAGACCGTACCGCGCATTTATTCCAGGACTTTATCGCTTGTCATTCGGAATCACAGGGTAGGTGAAGTTACTGACTAAGCCGTTCGTTTCTCACTGAACGTGGTAACGTTATTCAACGGTTTGATACTCGATCTTGTAATTCATGCATGAAATTGAGGTGCACGTCATTGAAATGAGCACTGCCTTCTTTCTCTGATCACGCAGTATTATTCTCGACGCAGCGGTTGATGCTCCTGGAAGGTAAGTCCTTCGGTTAAAAGTTTGGCTCGATAGCAATAGGTACCGTTCAACATCGGTTTGACCCTGTTCATTAATATTCGCGACATATGTTAAGGTACCTATAGCCAATACATGAAAAATGCTGTGCAGTTTACTAGATTGTTTCCATGAGCACTAAGCATAATGGTCCATACTGCGGGCTACGTTCTAGGAATGTAATGTATTCGATAAAAAGTATGGCATTATTCTAATTCGTTTTCATCTCCAACTGAATCACTCCCTTCTATAATATTCAAACCTTGAAACAATGTGTCTATTGCCAATGCTGTTCAGCGGATATACACCCACAATACCTGGATTGACTTTCGGAATCACAGGATAGCAGAAACTATTTTTTTAGCCGTTCGACATTCAGAGAACGTGGTAATGATCTCGAACGGTTTGACCCTCGAACTTGTAATTCATACATGAATTTAGGGTGCCATCACTAAAATGTATACCAGTGTGTTTCTATACACACTAAGCTATACTCTTGGTTGCGCGGGTTAGCTTCTCGCATGGCAAGACTTTCGATAAATCGTTTGCCTTTACAGCAACTGGGAACTATCTCATACTGTGTAACGCTCTATTTTAATATTCGAACCGTGGTGTAAGGTGTCTTTGCCGGCACTGTTTTGCGGATTTACTCCCGGAATTCCAGGTTTGAATCGCGGAGTCACAGCAGAGTGGATTTTATTGACATAGCATTTCGTCACTCGCAGCAGGTGGCAACGTCCTCATGCGGTTCGGCACTCGATCTTCAAAATCACGCATGAAATTAAGGTGCTCGTCACTAAAATGTATACTACTTCGTACCGCTTAATACGATGTTATACTTTCGATACAGCTGCTTAGGTTTTCGGAGTGTAAGGTATTCTGTCAGGAGTTTAAACCTACAAGTGTAGGTAATGTTCTTCAACGGCATGTCGGCTCTATTTAATATTGAATCCGTGAATTCAGGTGTCTATTGCCAATACTGTACAGCGAACTTACGCCCGGAATGTTTGGTTTAGCTTTCGGAATCACAGTATGCGTGTAGCTATTGACATAGCCGTTCGTGTCTCGGGCGATGCTGGTAACTTTCTCACACGACTTGACACTCGATCTTCTTATTGATACTTGTAATTAAGTTGCCCGTGACTATATTGTATACTAATTTATATAACTGATCACGAAGTTATACTGTCGATACAGCGGATTAGGTACCCGGGGGGTAAGGTCTTCGGTAAACGGTTTGACATTGTACTATCTGGTCTCGTTCTCAACCGATTTGACGCACTACTGCAATATTGAAAACGTGAACTAACGTAACCATTGCCAATAGTGTAGAACGGCTTGTCTCAAGATATACGTATTGTGAATCTCGGAGACACAGGATGGGTGAAGTTATTGACTCTGCCCTTGGACTCTCAATAATGCTGGTAACGTTCATGAAAGTTTCGACGCTCGATCATCTAATTCATATTTAAAATTACGGTGTCAGTCACTAAAATGCAAATTAATTTGTATCTGTGGTCTCAAAGTTATACCCCCGAACCGCAGGATGTGTGAAGCTATTGTCATAGCCGTTCGTCTCTCACAGAAGGTGGGATCGCACTCGATCGGATAGACTGTCGATTTTTCGATTACTACATGAAAATAAGACGTCCGCCTGCGAAAATGACTGCTAATTTGTATGGGTTTACTCTATGCAACATACTCGCTGCAGCGGGCTATGTTCTCTGAAGGTATGGTAAATGGTAAAACGATTGACGATATACCAGCTGATAACATTCTCAAACAGTTTCACGCTGAAATTTTATATTCGAACCGTGAATTAAAGTGTCCATTGCCAATACTGTTCAGCAGATAAACTCCTGGAATACCAGGTTTGACTGACGGAATCTCAACTGAAGGTGAAGGTATTGGCTTATCAGCTCGATGTTCAACGGAGGCGGTAACATTATGGAATGGTTTGACCATCGAATTTCTAATTCATAAATGTAATTTGAGATTCCATATCTAATATGTCCACTAACTTCCGTCTCGGAACACGAAGATATTATCTTGATACAGCAGGTTAACTTCTCGAAACGTAAGGCCATCGTGAAGAAGTTTAAGTATGTATCAGTAGGTAAATTTCTACATGAATTTGTCTCTGAACTTTCATGTCTAAACCGTGAACTAGGTGTCTGAGTATTAATAGTGTTCGCGGATTTACACCCGGTATACCTGGACTGACTCTCGGAATCACAGGATAGGTGAGCGAATTGACGTACAAGCTCGTGTTTCGAAAAAGGTGGTAACGTTCGCGAACGATTTAACAATCGATCTTCTAATTCATGCATGGAATTACAGTGCACGTCACTAAAATGTGTATTAATGTGTTTCTCTGAATACGAAGCTATACTCTCGATACTGGCTGGTTAGATTCTCGAAAGCTAAGGCATTCTGTGGATGGTTTCGCTCTATATCAATAGGCAGCGCCCCACAGCGGTGTTTCGGTCAGCTTTAATGTTCATACCGTGAATTAAGGTATTTATTTCCAATACCGTACAAGGCATTTACCCACGGAGTACCTGGTTTGACGATCGGAATCCCTGGATAAGTGTAGCTATTAACTTGACCGTTACGCCATGGAAGGTAGATATCATTCTCGAACTGTCTGACACTCGATCTTCTAATTTACATATGAAATTAATCGTACCGTCTCTAAAATGTAAGCGAATTTGCTTCCTAATCCAAGAAGTTATATTCTCGACACAACGGGTTATGTTCTCGGATGGTAAGGTATTCGGTATTGAGTGTGACGTTATACCAATTGGTATCGATCTCAAACGGTTTGGCGCTCTGCTTTAATATTCATACCGTGAATAAAGATGTCTACTGCTAATACTCTTCAGCGCACGTACACCTAAAGTACCTGGTGTGACTATCGGAATTACAGGATAGGTGATGCTATTTACTTAGCCGTGCGACTCTCAAAGGATGTGATATCGCTCTCGAACAGTTTGTCTGCCGATTTTTCTACTGATATAAGAAAATAAGTCGTTCTGTGTGTTAAAATGTCTACTAATTTGTTTCCTTGAGCACTAAGAATGACACTCTCTAAAGAGTGTTATGTTTCAGGAAAATAATATATTCGGTCAAAATAATAACTCTATAACAAGTGGTAATGTTCTCCGACGGATTGACCTTCTGCTGTAATATTCATACCATGAATTAGGGTGTCTATTGCCAGTACTGTTATGCGGACTTACTCCTGGAATTGCACGCTTGACACTAAGGATCACATCTGCATGTTATGCTATTGACTCAGGCGTTCGACTGTCAAAGAATGTGATACCGCTCTGGGACTGTTCGATACTCGATCTGCTAATTCAGACATAGTATTCAGGTATCCGTCTGCTAAAAGACTACTAATTTATTTCCCGGAATCCGCAGTAAAACCCACGGTACAGCGGGTTATGTTCTCGAAATGTAAGATATCCGGTATGGCGTATGACGTTATAGCAATGGGTAACGTTCTCCAGGGTGATGACTCTGTCCTTTAATATCCATGCCGTGAATAAATGTGTCTATTGTCAATGCTCATCAGCGGATTAACTGCTGATATTCCATGTGTGACTATCGGGGTCACAGGATAGGTGAAGCTACCGACTCAGCCGTTCAATCCCCAAAGATGTTGGTAACGTTCTCGATCGGTTTGACACTATATCTTCGAATTCATACGTGAAAATAGCGTGTCCGTCTGCTAGGCTGTCTTCTGATTTGCTTCCGAGAACACTTGGCAAGACAATTCGCTCAGCGGATTAGGTTCTCGGAAGGTAACGTATTCCGTAAAGAGAATGGCATTGTAGGAATTGGTGGTGTTCACAAAGTAAGGAGTCAAATCTTCTAATACACATTCTGTGAATTAAGGTGTCTGTTGCCTACAACGTTCAGGGCATTTAGTCCGAGAAATACCCTGTGTAGCGCTCGGAATTACAGGATACGCGAAGATATTGCCTTAGCTATGCGACCTACAAAAAGGCGGTAACATTCTGGATCGGTTTGACACTCGAACTTCTAATTCGTACATGAAATTAAGATGCCGTCACTGTAATGTATACTAATGTGTTTTTCTAAACATGAGGTTCTACTTGCGAATCAAGGGATTCTTTTTTCGGAGGGAAAGGCCATCGGTACAACGTTTGACTTTATAAAAATTCGTAACGTTCTCAAACGGTTTGACGATCTACATTAGTATTCAAACCGTGTAATAAGGTGCCGATGTACAATACTGTTCAGTGGATTTACCCCCGAAACACCTGGTTTTGTCTTTCAGAATCACAGCATGAGTGAAGCTATTGACTTAGTAGTACGAATATAAAAAAAGGTTGCTATCGTCCTCGAACAGTTTGACACCCGATTTTGCTATTCATACATGAAATTAAGGTTCCCAGCACTAAAATGCGTAATCACGGGCTTCGCTGAACACGAAGTAATACTCTCGATACACCGGGTTATATTCTC
>NW_027471530.1:0-24129 GCF_051020765.1 Lasioglossum baleicum
TGTAACGCGGTATAAGTGTAAATTTTGTAACGTACCCTCGCACGAAGAAAAGTGCTTTGAACGATATCACATTTTGAAACATTTTTTAATTTTTCATTTTCTTAGTTTCTCATTTCTGACAAGTTATTTTTATTTTTTTAAAGGGAATAATGAAATTGATTTTTAAACAGAAACTAAAAGTTTTATTTAATAAAACCTAATGTTTAAAAACTACAGCTATTTTATGCGAAGGAATTTGGCTTTCGAATTATAAAAAATCGCATGTTATACGGTAAGATTTTGACAGCATAGTACCTGCGCAAGATGTGTTAAGTGTCAAGTTTACGATACTAGTGACTCGTCTCATCGATCCTCAATTAACTTGACTTATTTAATTTTATAACCCTTCTACGCGAATTTTTATTTTTCCAAATATTAAAAAAATTTCCTCTGTTAAACAGGCACTTCGAATTAAATCTACACTCGAGAAACAACCCAGTCCTTAACCTTTTAGGCATGACGCGCCATTATATTAGCTTTCGAGGATAACACCAATTTTTAGGATACGACACTATAGTGACTTTCATTGATACTTCGATTTTAAATGATATTTTACGTTCTTCCTTTTATTTCTCATTTGTTTCGCGTAAACTGCATTAATTTGGATAATTCACTTAGAATTCTATTCCCACGTAATGTTGTAGCAGAAATCGTGATGAACGATTTTTGTGCCATCCGCGGTTAAAATAAAACAGAATTAACTCTTTGAGGCCCAGGATTTCAGATCAAAAATAGACCCATGTTGCACAGGAATTTATCGGGTTTTAAATGAAACAAAATTGGTACATTTTTATTAATAAAGGTATAACATCATGTAAAAATATAACAAAATAGTAATAGTTAATTTAATTTGTTCATATTGGGTGCGGCTCAAATAGTCCCACCGTGCCATATAGGTTTATGAATGGTAACTGTTAAAACACATATTTTTTCCTAAGCACAGGAGCACTTTGCACACAGTACAAGACCAGAGTGTTCGAACTTCCTATTTTTTGTACTACAAAGTGCGCATCGTTTACGAGTCGAACGTTCTGGTAAATGTTTTGAATCTCGCTTTCTTATTTCTAATGAAACGTTAGGTTTTTTTTCAGTTATTTCTTCTGATCGCTCGCCAACTTCATTTTTGCCACGATGCAGTTTTAGATTAGAAATTTTCGAAGAAGTGCTTGAGCGCTTTGTTCTGTTCATTTTGAAGCTGAAGGGTAAAAAATTACCTACACTATATTCAAATCACATTTGAATTTATAGTTTTAAGAATATACAACGTATACAATAAAGAAAAATTGTTTTATCGTGTTATTCCACAAGTTGCATGGTGAGACAAATAAAATCCCACCATACTTTCATCATTTGCAAACAAATTTAACCATTGATTTTTATTATAAAACTCGTTACTCGCTTATAAAGGACTAATTTTTATAAAATTAACTTACCTCTGCGATTTTTTACATGAAACTAAGGAAACAATGTTAGTGCAATAAACCTTCCGTTTATAAGAATTGGTCAACCGGTAATTACGCGTTGAATGTTGCCAACGCAAGGGATACATTTGTAACATTGTTATAAGATATTACCAACTGCTTTGCGTAAATAAGGCAAAATATAAACCTATGTTGATTCAGCTACCACAAGATTTAGAGGTGGGGACTAAAAAGTGTCCCACCATGCCGTGAAATACGTCAAAAAGGTGGGACACTTTTAATCCCACCGTGCTCCAAATATTTAAGCGTCTCCATAATAAATAATTCCAATTATAGATATTTTAAAAGACTATTTCAAAATTGTATACAGAATAATTCATCGAGTTGTACAGAAGATAATATTGGTACATTTATTATAAGTATTTCTAGTATATACACCGTGCCCCAAAGAGTTAAAAGTTTTGCTTTTTTTATGAATAATTAAATACTATATAGCGTTCGCCTTGCACTCGCCATCAGAAGTTTCTCGAAATCAATCTGTCCTGTGCTTCATAGACATGGATGTTCCTAACCTACAAGGTAGCCTAACTGAAAAGTTAGCAAACCTAGAACGAAACGCGTCCCATTTCATCAATAATAGGAATCAACCTTAATTTCAATCAGACCTTCGATTCGTTTTTTAATCTCAGGAGTTTTTTTTAACTCTAAGGTGAGTTCCTACACTAAATTCCTACATTCCTGGAAAACACAAAGGGTTCCTCGTTAAATAAAATCGAATATTTGTACCACAGAGATCGTACAATTCCGCGGCATCGTCGTTTCTAACCAGAACCGACGCGACTGAAAAATATCGTCGCAAGTTCGTCGATGGTTTCTCGGTTTGAAATATCTACGAGTTCTCTAGCCCGTTACGAGATTCCTGCGAACAGCTTTGTTATCCCATCACAGCCGTAGACTCACCGCGGACCCTTAACAGAAGGTGTTCTTCTGATTTGGTAGATCTGTTACGGGTGAATCGCAGTTGGACGGATCTGGCACGGAAGATCATTAGCAAGAGTCGAGGAGCTCGTTGGCATAGTCACAGAGCTATCGACGAGTCGTCAGAGTTGGCAGGGTCTGTATAATGACGAAATATTATACGACCATTGTAGTCTCGGTCTGGCAGAATATACTTTGTTGAGTTTCATTCGTGTAATTATAATACAGCTGAGTTAACTGTAATAACTTGGTCCGTGGCTGCGGTGTATGAGCTAACAGGTGCTCCGCGTCGATATTTCTATTCGCTCTCTCACTTCCAAAGACCGGAGGCCCGAGCCAAGGGGACTACGGTTTATTCCTTTAGGACCAAGGCCCTCTGACTCGCGGACTCCTAAAACTCCCCAAATCACGCTCGAATAACTCCTATTAACCCTTTGCGGTCGTATTAAGTTAATACATAGGTGTGATGCTGGTCGGAATTTGTGAAAACAATATCTATTAATTCTCTTTTAAACTTTAGAGACCGTCTTTGTTTACACTAGATTTCGTTATCTCCAATTGATAGAAGCACAGTATTGGTTCGCGAGAAGGTTTCTTACGAGTTTACGTTCTCTGATTGGAAGTGTAAACTGATATAAAAGTTAATATAACGCAAGATTAGTGTGGTTCTCTGCTGTGGTGTCTGAGAGCAGACATAACACCGGAACGGTAAAAAAGCTTTGATGGTTGAGAACAGACACACGACCGCAAAGGTTGAAAGACTTCAAATCCTGGAGCGACCACGCGACAATTAGCCAAACACGACAAACACCTTCATCCTCGGGCAAATTAACCTAAAATACGCGTGTTCGTCCTATCCCTTCGTCCTCGAAGACCGAAGGTCTAAAGACTAGGGAACTTTAGTTTCATTCTTTACGACTAAGGTCCCATAGTCCACGGACGCCTAAAACTTCTAAATTACCACTCGACCATTTCCAGTAAAATTCGCAATAGACAAAGGGACAATTAGCCCGAATCCTGCCGAATCTTTCCTTCTATCGATAGACCAGACCTAGCACATCCGCTAACCATATGCACCTTTGAACATCAAGCCTCCGAGTGTTGGGACACGGGTTTCTTTCTTTATTAACAGCATCCCCGAGACTCGGCATCCCTCAGCTTCCTCCCCATTACCGACATCGATCCTCGTAAACCATCTTAACCGAAAATAAGCTTTCCGAATTTCTTGAAACTTCCATCTCCATCGAAACCTACCAAAAACAAGACACACCCTCTCACAATCGCACCACCAACGGAGAGAGAGACATCCACCACTTACGCGACACATCCACCAATCACGACCACATCGCAAACTATAAAACACTCGACATCACCCGAAATCGGTTAGTTACAAACCAGTCAAACACGAGTCAAAAAACGACAGTTACACTAAACCCTGCAAACACTTGTAAATCCTTGTAAATAAACTCTAGTTAATTTTGAAACAGTCTGCGTTTGTAAGAGAACGCAAATCTCGTTCGAATACCTTGATTTCAAATTTTCGGACGGAATTATTTATTTGACCGATAGAGCGGACAATATTTTCCATGTTTCTTTAAATCGATTTGCATGGAATAGCTAGGTATTTGCGGAATTAACATTTACAGAAATTTTCCACTTGTTAATCGTTTCGTCTGCTTCCGAGATAACGTGGTAAAGAGACATTCGGGATATTACCACGAGAAAGGAGCTCTTTCAAAACGCTAAGTAGCTTCGGCATGATTTATGTTCTTAAAGAGAAATCAGTGCTATCTATCAAAGAGATTAATTTAATCTCCGTTCTGGTTCCTCGGAACACCATTAAGCTTAATTGCCAACAAATTTTAAACAGCACCGAGCTACTCTATTATCGTATTTGTTCTTCTTCGACTAAATATTAATGTGATCTCAAGTGAATTATAATCAGGAATGGCTCGCTGCACGGATATAAAACACGCTTCTAATCGTGTATTCTCCTTATTAAGGAAATTATAATCGTATCCGCTGATTTTTATGTATTCTTCGAGAAACTGGTTTATTTTCAATCTTCGCCTCTTCTGTCAAGCTTCGACGATAGATGTGTATTTTATTAAAAATTTGCACTCGAGTGACGATTATCAGTCACGATGAAACTTCAAATAACCGTATTAATTAATATATCAAATTTAAGATCATATAACAATACGCGAAATATCGAAATTGAATAATTGCACGTATTAACCCTTTGCACTCGGCGATTTTTTAGCTACAGAAGAGTAGAAATTTACTTATTTTCTGGTATAAAACTGACGTGATTTCTTCGAGTGGTAAACAAAGAATCGTATAATAATTAACACGTAGAATTATTTGATTTTGATATTTCGCATATTGTTATATTATCTTAAATTTGATATATTAATTAATACGGGTCTTTAAAATTTCATGGTGACCGACAGTCACCATTCGAGTGCAAAGGGTTAATTATTATATTAAGTTGGTGCATATGAAATGTCGGATTTTTTTACACGCGAACGATTGTCTTCCTGTTTTCGTTATACTATTGGTTTTGGCATAACCTCGTTTATAGTCGTACTGTCCATTGCCAGAGTCACATTTCAACAAAGAAGATTTTCTCGAAGTGTACCCTTTTGTTATTTGATTTGAATTTTCTACCGATATGAATCTAAACGATATTCGTATAATTTTTTTGTACAAGTATAAACTTGGTAATAATGCTGCAAAAGCTGCACGCAACATAAACCAAGCGTTTGGGGAGAATACAGTTAATGATCGAAAAGTGCAGCGTTGGTTTCAAAAATTTAGGTCCGGTGATTTTTCGCTACAAAATGATCCGCGTAGGAGACCCAAAACGTCTGTGAAAAATGATGATCCGAAGGCATTGGTGGAAGCGGATCCAACTGTATCCACGAGGGAACAGGCTACCAGGATGAAAATTGACCATACAACAATATTGCGACATCTTTCTGAAATTGGCAAGGTGAAGAAAATGGATAAGTGGGTGCCGCACGAACTAACTGAGCGAAATAAGCTGGATCGGTTGAACGTATGCTCATCGTTACTATCCCGATTTCATCGAGAGCCATTGAAATATGAAGTTTTGCAGCACCCAGCCTATTCACCGGATCTCTCGCCAACCGACTTTCATTTTTTTAAACATTTAGAACTGTTTTTACGAGCTAAACAGTATGAAAATAAAGACAGTTTGAAAAATTCGATATCAGAGTTTATTGATTCCAAAGATCAGAATTTTTTTAAGGCAGGCATCTATGCTTTAAAGTCTCGTTGGGAAAAGTATATCGAAGCGAATGGAGCATATTTTGGTTGAATAAACAGCTTATGAAGAAAGATATGCATTTTTTGTGTGCCACTCTAAAAAGTAACGTCAGTTTTATAGTCGAAATTATGTAAGTTTCTACTGTATTGCAACTAAAAAATCGCCGAGTGTAAATGATTAAAAATATGTTCGCATATGTCGAACGTCCTTCTCGGTTCGAAATCGTCTTCTGTTTAAGATTGAACTACAATTTCTCGTAGAAAGAGGAGAAAAATTGTAGTCTCATCTTAAGGGCTACATCCTAAAGTCCGATAAGAAATCTTTGCTCCTGCTAATTACTTTATCAAGTTCAGGTACTAATGAGATCGACCGAATTGTTTAATTAAAATTCACGATACTTTTCAAGAGATAACTTCGCATTACCGTAACTGCTTTAACGGCTGCTGTAATAGTTGAGCCATTTTCAATTTATTCTTTGCCAAGTTACATTTTACTGCAGCTGAACTCCATTGACATGAACCTGCAAGTAACTTCGATCACATTCCGTAATTTAATCCGCCAAGTAACAATTTAACTTTCAAACAGAAGCAAGAAATTTAAATCAGCTAGACTAATACTCGAAAAAAAAATAAATAAATAAATAGATAAAATACTGGCTCTAATTGACTCCTATAAATTTCTCTAATTTTCTCTTCTTTATTGGCACCGTAAATTTAGTTCGTACTAATTATAAACCGAGATATCTAAACGTTTTATAATAAAATTATTATCAGACGATTTAGTTTGAAACGTTACTTGAATAAATTGCGAAATCTAATAAAGCTTTTAGTGCCTCGGAATGGACAAGAATAGAATGTTAATTCGAAATTTGATTGTTTCCCGTTTAAATCTAAGCTCGGGTACTTTCGGTTTCCCGATTTAATTGCTAAACGTGGAGCTAACGCTGAATAAAGATTCCCAGGCTACTAAAAGCTAATTACCAATGCTACTAACTAATTGGACTAATTAAACCAACTCGATAGCTGATGAACCTGTAAAACTAAATACCAAAATCGTACACTGGTTCGTAAGTAGAAATAGTATCATATCAAGGCCATTATCGATTCAGATCGTCATAGCACAACACGTGATATTGCGGAGAAGCTCGATGTATCGCATACATGCATTGAAAGAAAATTAAAAAATGTCATGAAACTCGATTTATGGATCCCTCACCGGCTTAAGGAAATTCATTTAACGCAACGCATTAGCATCTGCGATTCGCTTCTGAAACGCAACGAAATTGATCCATTTCTGAAACGCCTAATTACTGGCGACGAAAAGTGGATAGTTTATAAGAACGTTAATCGGAAGAGATCGTGGGTGATGCAAGATGAACCAGCCCAAACGACATCAAAAGCAGAGATTCGCCAAAAAAAGATTATGCTGTCAGTCTGGTGGGATTATAAAGGAATTTTGTACTTTGAACTTATGCCACAAAACCAAACGATCAATTCAAACGTGTACGTTCAACAACTCGCCAAACTGAGCGATGCAATTCAAGAAAAGCGGCCGGTATTGTCAAATCGTAAGGGTGTTGTTTTCCACCATGATAATGCAAAGCCCCACTCGTCTTTGGTCACTCGTCAAAAATTATTGGAATTGGGTTGAGACGTTTTGTCACATCCACCATACAGCCCTGATCTTGCGCCTTCGGATTACCATTTGTTTCGTTCCATGCAGAACTCCTTAAATGGTAAAATTTTTAATAACGCTGATGATGTCAGATCACGTTTAATTCAGTTTTTTGATAGCAAAGATCAGAAATTTTACGAACGTGGAATTTTGACACTGCCAGAACGATGGCAAAAGGTCATCGACAAGAACGGACAGTATGTAATTGAATAAAGTTATATTTTTAAACGAAAATTTTTAATTTTTCTTCTTATTTGAAATCCGCAATCACGTAGTTGCCCAAACCAATACGTGTATATCGACTAACTACTCTATTCGGATAACTCTGTCTCGAGTTATAATCGTTACGTGACCTACTCGTAGGTTAAAACCAACCAAATCCACTTTTTGAAGGATTTTATATATTCAAATGCCAATATGCACGATTAATATTTAATCTCGTATATATCAAATTAATTTCTCATCTTCGTTTCGTGGAGTTAAGAAATTTGGAAAATGAATTTTGAAAAAAGAGGAATTTCGTTTGAATTTTGGAGAATTGGAAGAAAGATATTAGTTTGAATGAAAAACGAGCAACGAAATTTACGTTAAACCTTGAAAAGCGTGAATTAGAAACTACAAGGAGTAACGTAATTCACTTTTATTTCTGGTATTTATTCGTACGAAGGTATGCAGGTGGAAGAGTAAAAGGAGGGTAAATAATTGTGAGTGCAGTGAAGGAACCGAGAAGAAAATGAACGATAGGAAAAACGATGCGTGGACAATGTGAAAATGGGGCAAGAAATTAATTTTTGTTTGAATGTTGGAAAATTAGAAAAATATTCATTTGAATGAAGAACGATCAACGAAATTTGTTTTAACCCTTTGGTGTGAACCGTCAATTGTGTACCATTAGGTTGGTGCACATGAAATGTAGGATTTTCTTACATGCGAACGTTTGTCTTCCTGTTTTCATTACGCTTTTGGTTTTGGCATAACCTCGTTTATAGTCGTACTGTCCATTGCCAGAGTCACATTTCAACAAAGAAGATTTTCTCGAAAGCGTTCCCTTTTGTTATTTCATTTGAATTTTCTACCGATATGAATCTAAACGATATTCGTATAATTTTTTTGTACGAGTATAAACTTGGTAATAATGCTGCAAAAGCTGCACGCAACATAAACCAAGCGTTTGGGGAGAATACAGTTAATGATCGAAAAGTGCAGTGTTGGTTTGAAAAATTTGGGTCCGGTGATTTTTCACTACAAAATGATCCGTGTGGGAGACCCAAAACGTCTGTGATGGCAAAAGGTCATCGACAAGAACGGACAGTATCTAATCGAATAAAGTTATATTTTGAAACAAAAATTGCGAATTTTCCTTTTGAAATCCGCAATCACTTAGTTGCCAATCCAATACATCAGCCTCCCTCATCTTCCGCGATATCGACACAGTCAACACACTCCAACGTGATCACAGGGAACGACGTCGTAACACAACGACTTAACACTTTCCTCAAAGTCTCCAATCACCATTACACACGCATTCGGTGAATCGATCGTAAAAATCGAGATCGAGCTTCGAATTTTTGCCCAGAATCTTCGCTTATACGATGCACCGCAGCTTCTCCACCATGATTTACGATCCTGGTCGTTTCACGGCTAAATCGCCGTGTTCCAAGTTGGCTCGTTTTGCCACCACGAGGTCATCTTCTCCGGGACGATCCTCCTCGTGTCCTCGACAACGTTACCGATCCTCCTGCTCATCGGGTCGTCCCTGAAAACGAGGAATTACGGTTCAAGGGAGCTCGGTGTGTACCTATGCGGCTTCATCGCCGACGATCGTGTTTCTGTCCCTTTAATTCTGACGCGAGAGTCCCTTTTGTTCCGGATCCAGACCCGTTCCATGTGGCTTCGAAGGGAATACGGTTTCACTTGTCTAATAAGCGTGGCGATAATTGGATGGAAGATTGGAAAGGCGGGACGAGAGACGACGGAAAGTTCTTGCAGGTGATTACGATACTTCTGTTGGGTTTCGTAAGAGGTAATTATGATGAGAGGATCTTCGGTGCTCTTTTTCCCGCTATGATAGCTGGCTTGGTTGATTCAGTGCTTAACTTCGGGTCGGTGGCGAAACGGTTATTGACGGGACGTGATTGAGATTGGTGATTGGCAGTGGTTTGTTTGGGAATTTATTTTTTCAGAGATGGAATTTTTATATCGTGCGAGTTTCCGTATGGAACTCGAAGCAAACACAAGGTTCACGTAAATTAGTTTTTTAACTTTTTGAAGGTGATTACGATACTTCTATTGCGTTTCGTAAGAGGTAATTATGATGAGAGGATTGAATTTTTGCGGATAATAATACCGACGAGTTGATATTAATATCATGCGAGTTTGGTAGAGAAATCACAGCAACGGTGAGGTTTACGTAAACTTCTTGAAAGTCATTAACAATGGTTTGTTTTGGAACTGAATTTTTTCAGAGATGGAATTTTAATATCGTGCGAGTTTCGTATGGAACTCGAAGCAAACGCAAGGTTCACGTAAATTTGTTTTTTATTTTTTAAAGGTGATTACGATACTTCTATTGCGTTTCATAAGTAATTATGACGAGAGGATTGAATTTTTGTGGATATTAATACCGTCAAGTTGATATTAATATCGTGCGAATTTAGTAAGGAACTCAGGGCAAAGGTGAGGTTCACGTAAACTTCTTGAAAGTGTTTAACAGTGGTTTGTTTTGGAGCTGAATCTTATCAGAGTTGGAATTTTTATATCGTGCGAGTTTCGTATGGAACTCGAAGCAAACACAAGGTTCACGTAAATTAGTATTTTATCTTTTTGAAGGTGATTACGATACTTCTATTGCGTTTCGTAAGAGGTAATTATGATGAGAGGATTGAATTTTTGTGGATATTAATACCGACGAGTTGATATTAATATCGTGCGAATTTAGTAAGGAACTCAGGGCAAAGGTGAGGTTCACGTAAACTTTTTGAAGGTGTTTAACAGTGGTTTGTTTTGGAACTGAATTTTTTCAGAGATGGAATTTTTATATCGTTCGAATCACGTAAAGAACTCGAAGCAAACGCAAGATTTACGTAAACGGGGTCATGATTAATTTTTTAACTTTTTGAAGGTGATTACGATAGTTCTATTGGGTTTCGTAAGAGGTAATTATGATGAGAGGATCTTCGGTGCTCTTTTTCCCGCTATGATAGCTGGCTTGGTTGATTCAGTGCTTAACTTCGGGTCGGAGGCGAAACGGTTATTGACGGGACGTGATTGAGATTGGTGATTGGCAGTGGTTTGTTTGGGAATTTATTTTTTCAGAGATGGAATTTTTATATCGTGCGAGTTTCGTATGGAACTCGAAGCAAACACAAGGTTCACGTAAATTAGTTTTTTATCTTTTTAAAGGTGATTACGATACTTCTATTGCGTTTCGTAAGTGGTAATTATGACGAGAGGATTGAGTTTTTGTGGTATTAACACCGTCAAGTTGATATTAATATCGTGCGAATTTAGTAAGGAACTCAGGGCAAAGGTGATGTTCACGTAAACTTCTTGAAAGTGTTTAACAGTGGTTTGTTTTGGAACTGAATTTTATCAGAGTTGGAATTTTTAAATCATGCGAGTTTCGTATGGAACTCGAAGCAAACGCGAGGTTTACGTAAACAGGGTCGTCATTTATTTTTAAAATTTTGAAGGCGATTACGATACTTCTGTTGAGTTTCATAAGAGGTTTTGTAATAGAATTAGATTCTTTTTAGTGATTAACTTCGGGTCGGTGGTGAAACGATTATTGGCGGGTCATGATTGAAAGTGGTGAATACCAGTGGTTTGGAAAATTTAATTTTTCGAGAGTTAAAATTTTTGAGGGTTTAATATCGGTGTCAACGATATCCTGCTAGTCTCGCAAAGAACTCGAAGCAAAAGTAATAGTCGTGATTAATTTTAGCAAATATCTTTCTGTCTTAGTTACGCGTTGTTCTTCAAACGTGTGATTGATTTGATTTTGCTGCTAATTATGGCAGTCGTCACCGGTATTCAAATTTTGCGACAAGGAATTAATATTGTACAAAGGAATTGTGTGACAAAAGGGTTTTCTGAATCAGATCGTGGCTAATAGATCTTTATAAATTTTCATAATTAAAAGTAATTATGGATGGCTTGAAATTTATTTGATCATTGTGTTCAATATTATGGGAGTTTTAATTAATTTCCCAATCAAAAATCATTTATATTAATTACGATTTTTCATCGTACAGCTTCGAATTGATCGAAAACAATTAGAATATTTGTAAAACGAATAAAATACATTTGGAATAAATAAGATAGAGGGTTGTAAAAATTATTGCAAATTATTTAGAGTACTTTCCGATTATCTGTTAGAAGTATTAAATTGTTCAATATTAAATAGCATTATACAATTCTGTTACAGTCTTTTATAGAAATGAATTCCGTCACTTCTTATTACTTGTCAATAAATATTTCTCGTTTAATCTTAATAATCTGATATTCAAATTCCTAGCGACTCGGGACAGATAAAAATAAGAGATCATATTTAGAAAACCAGTTTCCGTCAGACGTACAAGAATACCAGAAAATATTGGTTTAAATAAAGCGTAAATTAAGAGAACGCGTCAGCAATTCTTACCGTATAAGTGCCTCGACGAATTTCAATATCTCGCCGAACTGAATCGTTGAAAATGATCATCGGTTAGAATCGTAGAATATAGATTCGATTTAGAATGAATTACGTTCAAAATATCGAACAATCGCTTTGTTTCCAGAATGCAGCGATAAAAGCTTCATTTGCATACCGCTAGTTTCCAATTAAAACCTGCATCCGTGGAACGAACATCGCGTGGATGCAATTGCGAATTCAACAATGTAACCGCACAACAACACGAACTTCCTGCGATCTGAAACATTTAAATTCCGAAGCAAATCGATTTGAAATTCGATCAAACTTTTATACGAGCGGTATCGTGTCGCGGATGAAACGTAGAAAATGATTAACGAATGCCTCGATCCTCGTTCGAAACGATCCTAATTTCACTTTTCTCCTCGCATTAGACCGCTTGCTGCTGGCTGTAAAAGCACGGAAGTTCAGTTCTACCTCCGGATGTAGCGAAATTGTGTGACATATGCAACGAAAATTCTGTAACCTGCACGTGCGGGTTTAGTGCTTCTACGAGTGTTGTGCATCTTCGACGAAAAGTTAACCCTCTAATGAGCCAAATTTTTGTTTTAACTCGAAAAAAAATGTGGGAACGAAAATTCAGAAGTTACAAACCTATATATGCAAATGAAAATAAGTTTTTGCGTTCAAACAATTTTATTGCGATATTTGTTTTAACTTGAAAAAAAATGTGGGAACGAAAATTCAGAAATTACAAACCTGTATATGCAAATGAAAACAAGTTTTTGCGTTTAAACAATTTTATTGCGATATTTGTTTTAACTCGGAAAAAATTGTGGAAACGAAAAATCAGAAATTATAAAGCTATATATGCATATGAAAATAAGTTTTTGTGTTTAAACAATTTTATTGCGACATTTGTTTTAACTCGAAAAAAATGTGGGGAACGAAAAATCAGAAATTACAAACCTATATATGCAAATGAAAATAAGGTTTTGCGTTTAAACAATTTTATTGCGATATTTGTTTTAACACGAAAAAAATGTGGGAACGAAAATCAGAAATTACAAACCTGTATATGTAAATGAAAACGAGTTTTTGCGTTGAAACAATTTTATTGCGATATTTGTTTTAACTCGAAAAAAATGTGATATCGAGAAATCAGAAATTACAAACCTATATATGCAAATGAAAATAAGTTCTTGCGTTTAAACAATTTTATTGCGACATTTGTTTAACTCGGAAAAAATTGTGGGAACGAAAATCAGAAATTAGAAACCTGTATATGAAAATGAAACAAGTTTTTGCGTTTAAACAATTTATTGCGATATTTGTTTTAACTCGGAAAAAATTGTGGGAACGAAAAATCAGAAATTAGAAACCTGTATATGCATATGAAAATAAGTTTTTGTGTTTAAACAATTTTATTGCGATATTTGTTTTAACTCGAAAAAAATGTGGGAACGAAAAATCAGAAATTAGAAACCTGTATATGAAAAATGAAAATAAGTTTTTGCGTTTAAACAGTTTTATTGCGATATTTGTTTTAACTCGGAAGAAATTGTGGGAACGAAAAATCAGAAATTAGATACCTGTATATGTAAATGAAAACAAGTTTTTGCGTTTAAACAATTTTATTGCGATATTTGTTTTAACTCAAAAAAAATGTGATATCGAGAAATCAGAAATTACAAACCTGTATATGCAAATGAAAATAAGTTTTTGCGTTCAAACAATTTCATTGCGATATTTGTATTAACTCGAAAAAAAATGTGGGAACGAAAATCAGAAATTACAAACCTGTATATGAAAAATGAAAACAAGTTTTTGCGTTTAAACAATTTTATTGCGATATTTGTTTTAACTCAGAAAAAATTGTGGGAACGAAAATCAGAATTATAAAGCTGTATATGCAAATGAAAATAAGGTTTTGCGTTTAATCAAATTTATTGCGATATTTGTTTTAACTCGAAAAAAATGTGGGAACGAGAAATCAGAAATTACAAACCTATATATGCAAATGAAAATAAGTTTTTGCGTTTAAACAATTTTATCGTGATATATTCGCTATGTGACTTTCAAGTCACACCGGCCTATACAGTTTGCTTTGGGATCATTAGGGCAATCTCCTTTTCAAGGGCTATAGCAACAATTATTATTCATCCGTGATAGTGGTTGCCAAACAATTTTTTCTGGTCCTGCATCTTCCTCGTCTGACGAGGATTGAGTACTAAATTCGTCGTCGCTATCAATGACATTTATCCGTCGTCGGGGAAATATTACCACATCTTCATCGGACTCAGAATCTAATAAAGAATCATCGGATCTATTACCTCTAATGCGTCAAATTCTAATTCCTCGGTTATTTCTATTGGATTTTGTATTCATCTTTGGGTATATGATGTATAAATCTGAAAACGGGAGAATGCACAAGCTTTATCCTAAATGTACCGAAATCTGCCACGATAGCCCACTGTGACCTCAAAGTTACAAAACTGTATCATCGAAAACAGTAACAAATTGAAAATTGAAATGCAATCAAATAGGTTGTTATTGATATACTAACCCAGGGTTATTATGTCCACTATTTTTAGTTTGGTAATCACTGACAAAAGCACAAATAATATCAATTGGATCAAATGGTTTCGCGTAGTTTTACTGCAGACAGTTTGCACAGCATTTATTTTGTTATTTCAGGTTGATGAGCCTAGCAATGGTCATGAATACTAGTATTGGTTGTGTTGGCAACGTCATAGAGTTAAGATTTATGCGCTATCTCATGAAAAAAGCTATAATTATTTTGAAAAACGTCGATAAATTAATATGTGACCTGAAAGTTACACGGGCCCATAGAGGGTTCATCTGATACACTTATTTTTACAATGCCCTTATATTCGAAACAATATTTAAATCGCGTTTAATAAGCAATGTCGTAAAATCAACTTTTAATTCGATATTTAAAATGGGAAATTGTTGACGTTTATTATTCATATTGTTAATTACAGTATGATAAATCAGTAGCTCGAATTGTACTACTAAAAGAAATAAACGGTATTTTGAAACGGAGAGGAATTCAAAGAAATGAAAATCTGGAAAACGTAGGTGAAACTGTAAATGGTGTGTGCGATTGATGAAATTTACGACTGATAAATTTCGGAGATATTAAATCTACAAATTAATTTAACAAATAGCCGCTATAAAATGATAACACGTACCATGATTTTCAGTATTTCCCGAGTATCTTCGATTCGGTATACCTTGACAGAAACGAATTATACGACTGTAAATCCAATTCGATTTTATAGCAGAATATTAATACTGTACGATACTATTAACAAAAGTATTGAAAAAAAAATTACTATCTCTGGAGTATTTAAAAATATTTCAAACTTTATTTTATAGTGCTTCTATTTAAATGGTATTTAAATAAAATTAGTGGATATAAATTTTCGCATACTTCAAGTTGTCGATTAAAAAAAAGAAATAGGCTTCGATTAGGAAAAAGTATACCTTGACAAAAAGGAATTATACAACTGTAAATCCAATTCGATTTTATAGGAGAAGATTAATACTATATGATAATATTATCAAGAGTATTGAAAAAAAATTACTATCCCTGGAGTATTTAAAAATATTTCAAACTTTATTTTATAGTACTTTTATTCAAATGGTACTTAAATAAAATTAGTCACATTTGAATATAAATTTTCGCATACTTCAAGTTGTCGATTAAAAAAAAGAAATAGGCTTCGATTAGGAAAAAGTATACCTTGACAAAAAAGAATTATACAACTGTAAATCCAATTCGATTTTATAGAAGATGATTAATACTAGACGATAATATTAACAATATTAATGGAAAAAAATTACTATCTCTGGAATATTTAAAAATACTCCAAACTTTATGTTACAGTAATTCTATTTACATGGTATTTAAATAAAATTAGTCAAACTTGGATATAAATTTTCCCATACTTCGAGCTATCTATTAAAGAAAAAGAAATGTCAGACTTCAATTAGGAAAGAGATTGACAGGATCCTTCCCAAATTCCTGAGATTTATTTTGTTTAAAGATAAAACAATCATCGTAATATCATATCAGATTCTCGGAAACTCGAGCCCTCCTCGATTCATTTTCGCAGCAAGGCAAGACGTTTCCCTTCGACTACTTTTTTCACTTTATTCGCGTTCAAGCGGCTGCAAGCTCCACGATAGCTCCCGACTGCGATTTATGCAGAGACCGCGCGTTAAAACCGCTCGAGCGTGCAACGTATGTTACGCGGTGGCGTCTATAAGGGTTGAAAAAAGAACGGGGTATCCGATTTCTCTTATTCGACGCGGGGAACGTCCTCTTCCACTTGCGATCCGCGTTAACCAAGAAAAATCCTCCGCATCTACACCGATGTCGAGTAATTATCCGCTTGCGTTTACCGCTTCGAGTTCTACGTTATAGAAAGCGATATATGGACCGTTTATTTCGAAAGTGGTGTAAGTTCTTTAAAAAAAAAATGAGACATGACGTAATTTATGATTAATTTAGTATAAACTTTTTGTTTATAACTAGTTAGTATTTAATATCTTCAAAAATGACAATGATTTATTCAATTTAAAATTGGCTGGTGAAACAAATTGCGTAACCATTGATTAAGAAAGTGGTGTAAGTACAATTTGGAGTGCAAATTGTTAAAAAATAAACGAAGATTCCTTTTCATAATTTACATCGCGTAATTCCTGTAATAACATCACCAGTTTCTTTCGACATACTCCAACAGATAAAAACACGTCTAATCCCTGTAATATTCACAAAAAAACACCGGTGAAATCGGAACAGTCACCGTGCAACCCCTAAATCAATCACACCCCTAAAATTCAAAACTTCGTTTGTCGATGCAATAATTGCCAGTGGTGGTTAGACAAGGGTCCGTCGGTATAGTTGGAGGAGAACCCTGTTTATTGGTGTATTGTTCGGGAAAAATGCGTGGAAACTGTACAGGTCTCTGTGGCTCGTGTTAAAAACTATAAATGTTAACTAATAAACAAAGAGTCGCGTAATTCCTGCAATAACATCTCCAGTTTCTTTCAACATACTCCAACAGATAAAAACACGTCTAATCCCTGTAATATTCCTAAGAAAACACCGGTGAAATCGTAACATTCACCGTGCAACCCTCTAAATCAGTTACACCCCTAAAATTCAAAACTTCGTTTGTCGATGCAATAATTGCCAGTGGTGGTTAGACAAGGGTACGTCGGTATAGTTGGAGGAGAACCCTTTTTATAGGTGTATTGAGCGAGTAAAATGCATGAAAATTATACAAGTCTCTATGGCGCATGTTAAAAACTATTAGTATTAAAAAATAAACGAAGAGTCGCGTAATTCTTGCAACAACATCTTCAGTTTCTTTCGACATACTCCAACAGGTAAAAACACGTCTAATCCCTGTAATATTCCCAAAAAAAACACCGGTGAAATCGTAACATTCACCGTGCAACCCTCTAAATCAGTTACAACCCTAAAATTCAAAACTTCGTTTGCCGATGCAATAATTGCCAGTGGTGGTTAGACAAGGGTCCGTCGGTATAGTTGGAGGAGAACCCTGTTTATTGGTGTATTGTTCGGGAAAAATGCGTGGAAACTGTACAGGTCTCTGTGGCTCGTGTTAAAAACTATAAATGTTAACTAATAAACAAAGAGTCGCGTAATTCCTGCAATAACATCTCCAGTTTCTTTCAACATACTCCAACAGATAAAAACACGTCTAATCCCTGTAATATTCCTAAGAAAACACCGGTGAAATCGTAACATTCACCGTGCAACCCTCTAAATCAGTTACACCCCTAAAATTCAAAACTTCGTTTGTCGATGCAATAATTGCCAGTGGTGGTTAGACAAGGGTACGTCGGTATAGTTGGAGGAGAACCCTTTTTATAGGTGTATTGAGCGGGTAAAATGCGTGAAAATTATACAAGTCTCTATGGCGCATGTTAAAAACTATTAGTATTAAAAAATAAACGAAGAGTCGCGTAATTCTTGCAACAACATCTTCAGTTTCTTTCGACATACTCCAACAGGTAAAAACATGTCTAATCCCTGTAATATTCCCAAAAAAAAAAACACCGGTGAAATCGGAACATTCACCGTGCAACCCTTAAATCAATCACACCCCTAAAATTCAAAACTTCGTTTGCCGATGCAATAAGGCGGCTGAAAATTGCCAGTGGTGGTTAGACGAGAGTACGTCGGTATACTTGGAAGAGAACCCTGTTTATGGGTGTATTGAGCGGGTAATATGCGTGAAAATTATACAAGTCTCTATGGCGCATGTTAAAAACTATTAGTATTAAAAAATAAACGAAGAGTCGCGTAATTCTTGCAATAACATCTCCAGTTTCTTTCGACATACTCCAAAAGGTAAAAACACGTCTAATCCCTGTAATATATCCAAAAAAACACCGGTGAAATCGGAAAATTCACCGTGCAACCCTTAAATCAATCACACCCCTAAAATTCAAAACTTCGTTTGCCGATGCAATAAGGCGGCTGAAAATTGCCAGTGGTGGTTAGACAAAGGTACGCCGGTATACTTGGAAGAGAACCCTGTTTATGGGTGCATTGAGCGAGCAAAATGCGTGCACGGCGATGTTTCGCGGGTGGGAAATAGAGGGAAGAAGGAGGATAAGAGGACGGGACAAGAAGGGAAACGTCGAGTTGGTGCACGGGTGTATGTAGATAGCGTAAGAGCCCTGAAAGGGTTGCAGTCGGGCCACCAGAACTCCAGGAATCTTGCCAACTGCGCTCCGAGATCGTAACCGGGCTCTGCGAGCTTTTATTGGCCACGTACACTTACGAATAACCCCGTAACGAGTTGCAACTTCAACCCCGCGGGAGGGCCGTGTTACGGGACAAAGCAGCCACCCCGGTCTCACCCTCTGCTGGCGCAAAGAATTCCGGCAGAACGGACCCGTGACGAATTCTTGGCGCAGTTTTACCAAATCTATTCCGTTCCTCCCTGTCTCCCTGAGTTCGTTAGACCCGGCATGAATCTGTTAAGGACTGGATCGAATTGATTTTCCATTCTTTCCACCGGTTTCTCCGCCAGCACAGTTCGGATAATGCAATAGCCACCTTTGTACCTGCGACATTTTTAATTTGAAGGAGAAATGAAACGTCGAAGAATTTTCGCAACGGAGTAGAAGGTAGATTTATTTTCCTGAATTGGGGAATTATTGATTTAATTTGTTGTAGATTTGGTGGAATTTTTGGAGATTTTTTAAGTTTACATGTGATGTTATTCAAAATTGTTTAACACAGCTGTAATGATATAATCGTAAAATACTTCTGCCATAGTTACTATGTCTGATAAAAGATTGTTAGCTCTTCGATTGGTGTATCTTCTACGTTGAGAATTATCAGTTTAAGGTAATCGTATTCCATTTTTAATTTGAAGGAGAAAACAAACGTCGAAGAATTTTCGCAACGGAGTAGAAGGTAGATTTATTTTCCTGAGTGTGAATTGGGGAATTATTGATTTAATTTATTGTTGATTTGGTGAGAAGGTTTGGAATTTTTGCAGATTTTTTAAGTTTACGTGTGATGTTATTCGAAATTGTTTAACACAGCTGTAATGATATAATAGTTACTGTCCCTGATAAAAGATTGTTAGCTCTTCGATTGGTGTATCTTCTACGTTGAGAATTATCGTTTATAGTAATCGTTTGACTATTCTTTGTTTGACTGCTACTTCTTATTTACGAATTGGAATGAATATGTTATTTACCGTGTATTTATTTACTTTTATTTAGTTTCTTTTTTCCAATTTCAGCGGTACGTTTGATATTATTCTTGTAAATTGAGCTCCTTCCGTGTAAAATAGGTCATTATTTATTCAACAATAACAATTTTCAGCCCTGTAAACGGTAGGAAAAGCTGTTGCGAACGCACGATTTATGCCGTGTTAAGTAATTTAAAATACGGCAAAACGAAGAAGAAGTAGGTCACTGGTAATGTTGCCATTTTTCTAAAGAATCGCCTAGAAAGCTGAAATATAGTAACAATATCTTTGATTTACAGGTAAGTGCCGGAGTCAGTTCAATGAGCAATCTTGCAAAAGAGAAATATCCGTCTTCGCAGTTTAATGTCTCGTGAAAAATCCAGCGTTACTCGGTTATTTTATTTATCTCAAAAATATTCTCCCGGTCGAGTTTATAGCGCAACGAAGAGTTTCGAAACGATACACGCGGCAGGAATTAATTCTCCACCGTAACCCGTTTTTAATTAATTTTTCCTCGTTACTCGGCGATCACTTTCTAATGGCTCAAAGTCAGCTATGAAACAGATTCGACGTAAACCCAAGATCAGTGCATTATTCGCTTTCACATCACGCAGAACTGCTCTGTGAAGGTTGGTAATCGTAAATAGATTCTTTGACATTATTTTCCAATTAATTTCCCCTCGTTCCTCGATGAGAAACCATTTCCTAGTAGCTCAAAGTTACCGGCAGAAGGGATTCCATATAAACCCAAGTTTATCACATTATTTGCTTTCATATCGCGTAGCCTCTAACAGTTAGTAATCGTAAATAGATTTGAAGATATTCTTCTTTGATTAGTTTTTCTTCGTTGGTCGATGAAGAAACCATTCGCTAACACCTAAAAATTGAAAAACAAAAAATCATAGATAGGTTTTAGGATATTCTTTTCTAATTAATTTTCGTTTACCGATAAAAGTTCTTAATCACTTGACATACAAATAAAATTCTTAGAAAATTCATTAATAGCTCATAGATGGCGAATCACAGATCGAATTTTTATCTGTTATTCGCGATCGTCTCGCGCAGATCTCAGTAATTAGAAGTAGATTCCGAGGTGTCAGTTCAGAACTAATATTCTTCTACTTTTAAGTGAAAAATTATTAATAACTTATAGATACCAAATCACAGATCGGATCTTTATCTCTTATCCGCTTTCGTCTCGTGCAGATCTGAGTAATTAAAAGTAGATTCCGAGGTGTCATTACTGAATTAATATTCGCCCACCTTTAATCGAAAAATCATTAATAGCTCATACAAGCTGAATCACGCATCGGATTTTTAAGCGTTAATTCGCTTTCGTTTCGCGCAGATCTCAGTAATTAAAAGTAGATTCCCAGGTGTCCTTTCCGAGTTAATATTCTTCTAATTTGAAGCGAAAAATCATTAATAACTCATAGATACCAAATCACAGATTGTATTTTTATCTGTTATTCGCGTTCGACTCGCGCAGATGTCAGTAATTAAATATAGAATTCGAGGTGTCATTTCCGAATTAATATTCCTCCACCATTAATCGAAAAATCATTAATAGCTCCTAGATACCAAATCACACATCGAATTTTTATCTGTTATTCCCGATCGTCTCGCGCAGATCTCAGTAAATAAAAACAGATTCCGCGGAGTCATTTCCAAATTAATATTTTTCTACTTTTAAGTGAAAAATTATTAATAACTTATAGATACCAAATCACACATCGAATTTTTATCTGATATTCGCGATCATCTCGCGCAGATCTCAG
This sequence comes from Lasioglossum baleicum, assembly GCF_051020765.1. Taxonomy (NCBI): domain Eukaryota; kingdom Metazoa; phylum Arthropoda; class Insecta; order Hymenoptera; family Halictidae; genus Lasioglossum; species Lasioglossum baleicum. The sequence goes on from NW_027471530.1 coordinate 21,585, forward strand.
TAATTAAAAACAAATTTCGCGGAGTCATTTCCAAATGAATATTTTTCTACTATTAAGTGAAAAATTAATAACTTATAGATACCAAATCACAGATCGAATACAGCGTAAATCCGATTTTTATGCGTTATTCGCTTTCATCTTTTGCAGAGCTTCGAGACCGAATGATCGTTTTCCTATCCAGATTCCATAATACTCTTCCCCGATTAATTTCTTCTCGTTGGTCGATGAGAAAGCGTTTCTCGATCGTTTCGGGTATACGCGAAAACTCTCGGTGGCGATTTGTTACGCATAAATTTTCGAGGCCCGCGGAATATTTCTCAGCGATTGCGTGCATCTCGCCCGCTTTTCTTCACTTTCCCTCTTCTCTCTTTCTCTGTAACTGCCTTATCAATAATTCCGACGTTTCCTTTTTACCGTGGCTCAATTCCAGGGGAAATACGTCGAGCACTGCGTATTTCAGTTTTTGCATTATTAATGGTTTATAGCCGCGGCGAAAAGAGTGGAAGGCAGAGAAGCGTGCCGCGTTTGAATAGAATTTCTCCGGCAGGATTTTAACGGCCGTGCATCGTTCAAAGTGGAGATATAATTACTGTAACGTTATTTAATACGTTGTATCATAACGAAGCTTAACGCGGGCACACAAGCCCGGGCACTCGTCGCGAGAATCTGGAAAATTCCATGTTACCCTATTGTCGGATATTCAATTATGGCCGCCATGTTAAGCGTCTCTGTTTGACCTTCTCCATGTAACGTTGTAACGCACGCTAATTAGTTTTATTAAACGCTTATTTAGCGATCAAACGGTCGCGAGGAATCCTTTATTCGGACGTTCACCTCTGGATAGTATTTTCGTTTTAAGGCGATTTCGGTCCACTCCCCTATTATCCGGATGTTATAACGCGGATGAAGGAATTTAGAGGTGATTCGATTTATAAACGCGTAGTTTCCAGCGGTGAATGATTCGTAGGATCTTTTAAGCGACAATTTCGTGATACCGTTGTGACCGAAATCGTTTTTAAATCGCTCATTATGTATTAAGTGAAATGTCGGATTTTTTTACACGCGAACGATTGTCTTCCTGTTTTCGTTATACTTTTGGTTCTGGCATAACCTCGTTTATAGTCGTACTGTCCATTGCCAGAGTCACGTTTCAACAAAGGAGATTTTCTCGAAAGTGTTCCCTTTTGTTATTTCATTTGAATTTTCTACCGATATGAATCTAAACGATATTCGTATAATTTTTTTGTACGAGTATAAACTTGGTAATAATGCTGCAAAAGCTGCACGCAACATAAACCAAGCGTTTGGGGAGAATACAGTTAATGATCGAAAAGTGCAGCGTTGGTTTGAAAAATTTAGGTCCGGTGATTTTTCGCTACAAAATGATCCGCGTGGGAGACTCAAAACGTCTGTGAAAAATGATGATCCGAAGGCATTGGTGGAAGCGGATCCAACTGTATCCACGAGGGAACAGGCTACCAGGATGAAAATTGACCATACAACAATATTGCGACATCTTTCTGAAATTGGCAAGGTGAAGAAAATGGATAAGTGAGTACCGCACGAACTAACTGAGCGAAATAAGCTGGATCGGTTGAACGTATGCTCATCGTTACTATCCCGATTTCATCGAGAGCCATTGAAATATGAAGTTTTGCAGCACCCAGCCTATTCACCGGATCTCTCGCCAACCGACTTTCATTTTTTTAAACATTTAGAACTGTTTTCACGAGCTAAACAGTATGAAAATGAAGACAGTTTGAAAAATTCGATATCAGAGTTTATCGATTCTAAAGATCAGAATTTTTTTAAGACAGGCATCTATGCTTTAAAGTCTCGTTGGGAAAAGTGTATCGAAGCGAATGGAGCATATTTTGATTGAATAAACAGCGTTTGGAAAAAGATATGCAGTTTTATATGTTCACTTAAAAATCCGACATTTCATATGCACTAACCTAATAGAAAAAAATGTAGATGTAGCATTAAAGTAGGATAATGAATGCATTAGTTAACGCGGTAATATACGTGTATATCATCGATAAAAAAATTATTTCTTGTTGTAAGTGTTATTGATATTAATAATAATGTACGTAATTAGACCGCGAATAGGTAAATTTTGGAATATTATTGTATGGGAATAATTTATAAATTTCTAATTACGGTATGAGAAAGTATTGGCGATCGAATTCGAATATCGAGAAGGTAAGTAGCAAAATAATAAACAAACAATAAAGATATTATCGTATAATAATAAAATGCTTCATCGATAAGGTAAGATACTCGTTATTATTTAATAGGAGCATTGAAAATATTAGGCTAGGGAAAAGGAAATTTATTATTTTTTAATTTTAAATGGATCTCTTTTTACCCTACTCGTTGAGAAAAATGAAACCCATTATTTTTTCTTTGACGTTGGGAAAAAGAAATTCATTATTGTTTCTAAGGTTTGGCAAAAAGAAATCCATTACTTTTTATGAGGCTTGTTAAAAGAAATTCATTAATTTATCTGAGATTTGGGAAAAAGAAATCCATTATTTTTTCTGAG
>NW_027471531.1:0-24093 GCF_051020765.1 Lasioglossum baleicum
AAGGAATAATAGCATCCAATGATACGAAATACAGCTAACCTCAAAGTAGGAATCTGAATAAAACTAGCATGGGAAATATTTAATAACATGTCCATCACAGATTCTCAGATTGTTCTCTATATAAACATTTATTATCGTCACAAATTAATACGAAGTTAAGGAATTATAGCATCCGATGATACGAGGCATACCTATCCTTAGAGTAAGAATGTAAATAAAAATAGAATCAGAAATATTTAACAACATGTTCATCACACAATTACCGATTATTCCAAAGATATATTTTTATCATCGTCAGAAATTAATACGGTGTTAAGGAATTATAGTATCCAATGATACGAGGTATAGCTAACCTCAATGTAGGAATCTGAATAAATCTAGAATGAGAAATATTTAATAACAGGACCATCGCAGAATTTTCGATTATTTGCTATATACATTATTATCATCGTCACAAATTAATACGATGTTAAGGAACTATAACTTCCAATGACACCAGGCATTCTTAACCTCAAAGTAAGAATCTAAATGAAACTTGAATTAGAAATATTTAAGAACATGTTCTACAGATAATTTCCTATTATTCTAGATATAAATTTTTGTCATAGTCAGAAATTAATACGATGTTATGGAATTATAGTATCCAATGATACGAGACATAGTTAACCTCATAGTATGAACCTAATAACTCTAGAATCAGGAATATTTAACAACATGTTCCACACAGAATTTCTGATTACTCTAGATATAAATTTGTTTCATAAACCGAAATTAATACGAAGTTAAGGAATTACAGCATCGAATGATACGAGACATACCTAACCTCAGACTATGAATCTAAATAAATCTAGATTCAGGGACACTTAACAACATGTACTTCACAGAATTCGCGATTGTTATAAATATAAATATTTATCATCGTCAGAAATGAAATCGAAGATAAGGAATTATAGCATCCTATGGTACGAAACATACCTAACCTCAAAGTATGAGTCTAAAAAACTGTAGAATCAGGAATATTTAACAACATGTTCTTCACATAATTTCAGAGTATTCTAGATATAAATTATTTTCATCGTCTGAAATTAATATGAAGTTAAGGAATAATAGCATCCAATGTTACGAGACATACTTAACCTCACAGGAGGAATCTAAATCTGTCTAGAATCAGAAATATTTAACAACATGTTCTTCACAGAATTTCCGACTTTTCGAGGTATAAATTTTTATCATCGTCACAAATTAATACGAAGTTATGGAATTGTAACATCCAATGATACGAGACATACCTAACCTCAAAGCTAGAATCTAAATAAATCTGTAATCAGATAAATTTAACAACATATTCTTCACAGAATTTCCGTTTGTTCTAGATATAAATTTTTATCATCGTCGGATATTAATTCGAAATTAAGGAATTATTGCGTCCAATGATACGAGACATACCTAACCTCAAAGGATGAATCTAAATAAATCTAGAATCAGAAATATTTAACACCATGTTCTTCACAGAATTTCTGATTATTCTAGTTATAAATTTTTGTCATAGACTGCAATTAATACGAAGTTAAGGAAGTGTAGTATCCATTGATACAGGACGTGCCTAACCTCAAAGCAAGAATCTAAATAAATCTAGAATCCGAGTATTTAATAACATGTACTCACAAAATTTCTGATCATTCTGGTTATAAATTTTTGTCATAGACAGAAATTAATACGATGTTAAGGAATTATAGCATCCAATGATACGAGGCATACCTAACCTCGAAGTAAGAATCTAAATAAATCTAGAATCAGAAATATTTAACAACATGTTCTACACAGAATTTCCGATTATTCTAGATATAACTTTTTGTCATGGACATAAATTAATACGAAGTTAAGGAATTATAGTATCCAATGACAGGAGACATGCCTAACCTCAAAGCAAGAATATAAATAAATCTAGAATCCGAAATATTTAATAACATGTCCTCACAAAATTTCTGATCATTCTGGTTATAAATTTTTGTCATAGACAGAAATTAATACCATGTTAAGGAATTATAGCATCCAATGATACGAGGCATACCTAACCTCGAAGTAAGAATCTAAATAAATCTAGAATCAGAAATATTTAACAACATGTTCTACACAGAATTTCCGATTATTCTAGATATAACTTTTTGTCATGGACAGAAATTAATACGAAGTTAAGGAATTATAGTATCCAATGACAGGAGACATGCCTAACCTCAAAGCAAGAATATAAATAAATCTAAAATCCGAAATATTTAATAACATGTCCTCACAAAATTTCTGATCATTCTGGTTATAAATTTTTGTCATAGACAGAAATTAATACCATGTTAAGGAATTATAGCATCCAATGATACGAGGCATACCTAACCTCAAAGAAAGAATCTAAATAAATATAGAATCAGAAATATTTAACAACATGTTCTTCGCAGAATTTCCGATCATACCAGACATAAATTTTTATAAATGGTCAGAAATTATTGCCAAGTTAAGGAATAATAGCATCCAATGATACGAGGCATTCTTAACCTCAAAGTATGAATCTAAATGAAACTTGAATCAGAAATATTTAATAACATGTCCATCACAGAATTTCCGATTATTCTAAATATAAATATTTATCACAGCCAGAAATTAATACGTAGTTAGGGAATTACAGTATCCAATGATAGGAGACATACCTAACCTCATTAGCAGGAATCTAAATAATTCTAGAATCAGTAATATTTAATAACATGTAGTTCACAGAATTTCTGTTCATTCTGGTTATAAATTTTTGTCATAGACAGAAAATAATACGAAGTTAAGGAAGTATAGTATCCAATGACAGGAGACATGCCTAACCTCAAAACAAGGATCTAAATAAATCTAGAATACGAAATATTTAACAACATGTCCTTCACAGAATTTCTGATCATTCTGGTAGTAAATTTTCGTCATAGACAGAAATTAATACGAAGTTAAGGAAGTGTAGTATCCATTGATACGAGACATACCTAACCTCAAAGTAAGAATCTAAGTAAAACTAGATTCAGAAATCTTTAACCACATGTTCACCACGCAATTTCCGATTGTTCTAGATATAAATTTTTATTATATTCCGAAATTAATACGAAGATAAGGAATTATAGCATCCAATGGTACAAGGCATACCTTTCCTCAAAGTATGAATCTAAAAAAAACTTGAATCAGAAATATTTAACAACATGTTCTTCACAGAATTTCCGATTGTTCTAGATATAAATTTTTATCATCGTCAGAAATTAATTCGAAGTTAAGGAATAATAGCATCCAATGATACGAGACGTACCTAACCTCAAAGTAAGAATATAAATAAACCATGAACGAGAAATATTTATCATGTTATTCACATAATTTCCGATTATACTGGTTATAAATTTTTGTCATAGACAGAAATTAATACGAAGTTAGGGAATTATAGTATCCAATGATAAGAAACATACATAACCTCAAAGCAGGAATCTGAATAAATGTAGAATCAGAAATATTTAACAACATGTCCTTCACAGAATTTCTGTTCATTCTGGTTATAAATTTTTGTCATAGACAGAAAATAATACGAAGTTAAGGAAGTATAGTATCCAATGACAGGAGACATGCCTAACCTCAAAGCAAGGATCTAAATAAACCTAGAATCAGGAATTTTTAACAACATGTTCTACACATAATTTCCGATTATTCTAGTTATAAATTTTTGTCATAGTCAGAAATTAATACTAAGTTAAGGAATTATAGTATCCAATGATACGAGACATAGCTAACCTCAAAGTAGGAATCTGAATAAAACTAGCATGGGAAATATTTAATAACATGTCCATCACAGATTCTCAGATTTTTCTCTATATAAACATTTATTATCGTCACAAATTAATACGAAGTTAAGGAATTATAGCATCCGATGATACGAGGCACACCTAACCTCAACGAAAGAATCTAAATAAATATAGAATCAGAAATATTTAACAACATGTTCTTCGCAGAATTTCCGATCATACCTGACATAAATTTTTATAAATGGTCAGAAATTATTGCGAAGTTAAGGAATAATAGAATCCAATGATACGAGGCATTCTTAACCTCAAAGTATGAATCTAAATGAAACTTGAATCAGAAATATTTAACAACATGTTCTACACATAATTTCCGATTATTCTAGTTATCAATTTCTGTCATAGTCAGAAATTATTACGAAGTTAGGGAATTATAGTATCCAATGATAGGAGACATACCTAACCTCAAAGCAGGAATCTAAATAAATCTAGAATCAGAAATATTTAATAACATGTCCTTCACAAAATTTCTGAACATTCTGGTTATAAATTTTTGTCATAGACAGAAATTAATAGGATGTTAAGGAATTACAGCATCCAATGATACCAGATTTACCTAACCTAAAAGCAAGAATCTAAATAAACCTAGAATCAGGAATTTTTAACAACATGTTCTACACATAATTTCCGATTATTCTAGTTATAAATTTTTGTCACAGTCAGAAATTAATACTAAGTTAAGGAATTATAGTATCCAATGATACGAGACATAGCTAACCTCAAAGTAGGAATCTGAATAGATCTAGAATGAGAAATATTTAATAACCTGTCCATCACGGAATTTCGGATTATTCTATATATAAACATTTATAATCGTCTCAAATTTATACGAAGTTAAGGAATTATACCATCCAATGATACGAGGCTTTCTTAACCTCAAAGCTAGAATCGAAATGAATCCTGTGTCAGAAATATTTAACAACATGTTCTTCGCAGAATTTCCGATTATTCTAGATATAAATTTCTATCACCGTCAGAAATTGATGCGAACTTAAGGAATAATAGCATCCAATGATACGAGGCATTCTTAACCTCAAAGTATGAATCTAAATGAAACTTGAATCAGAAATATTTAACAACATGTTCTACACATAATTTCCGATTATTCTAGTTATCAATTTTTGTCATAGTCAGAAATTATTACGAAGTTAGGGAATTATAGTATCCAATGATAGGAGACATACCTAACCTCAAAGCAGGAATCTAAATAAATCTAGAATCAGAAATATTTAACAACATGTAGTTCACAGAATTTCTTTTCATTCTGGTTATAAATTTTTGTCATAAACAGAAATTAATTCGAAGTTAGGGATCAATAGCATCCAATGATACGAGGCATACCTAACCTCGAATTAAGAATCTAAATAAATCTGGAATCAGAAATATTTAACAACATGTTCTACATAGAATTTCCGATTATTCTAGATATAACTTTTTGTCATGGACAGAAATTAATACGAAGTTAAGGAATTATAGTATCCAATGACAGGAGACATGCCTAACCTCAAAGCAAGAATATAAATAAATCTAGAATCCGAAATATTTAATAACATGTCCTCACAAAATTTCTGATCATTCTGGTTATAAATTTTTGTCATAGACAGAAATTAATACCATGTTAAGGAATTATAGCATCCAATGATACGAGGCATACCTAACCTCAAAGAAAGAAACTAAATAAATATAGAATCAGAAATATTTAACAACATGTTCTTCGCAGAATTTCCGATCATACCAGACATAAATTTTTATAAATGGTCAGAAATTATTGCGAAGTTAAGGAATAATAGCATCCAATGATACGAGGCATTCTTAACCTCAAAGTATGAATCTAAATGAAACTTGAATCAGAAATATTTAACAACATGTTCTACACAGAAAGTCCAATTATTCTAGTTATAACTTTTTGTCATAGTCAGCAATTGGTACGAAGTTTAGGAATTATAGTATCCAATGATACGAGATATATCTAACTTCAAAGCAGGAATCTAAATAAATCTAGAATCAGAAATATTTAATAACATGTCCATCACAGAATTTCCGATTATTCTAAATATAAATATTTATCACAGCCAGAAATTAATACGTAGTTAGGGAATTACAGTATCCAATGATAGGAGACATACCTAACCTCATTAGCAGGAATCTAAATAATTCTAGAATCAGAAATAATTAATAACATGTAGTTCACAGAATTTCTGTTCATTCTGGTTATAAATTTTTGTCATAGACAGAAAATAATACGAAGTTAAGGAAGTACAGTATCCAATGACAGGAGACATGCCTAACCTCAAAGCAAGGATCTAAATAAATCTAGAATACGAAATATTTAATAACATGTCCTTCACAAAATTTCTGAACATTCTGGTTATAAATTTTTGTCATAGACAGAAATTAATACGATGTTAAGGAATTACAGCATCCAATGATACCAGATTTACCTAACCTAAAAGCAAGAATCTAAATAAACCTAGAATCAGGAATTTTTAACAACATGTTCTACACATAATTTGCGATTATTCTAGTTATAAATTTTTGTCATAGTCTGAAATTAATACTAAGTTAAGGAATTATAGTATCCAATGATACGAGACATGGCTAACCTCAAAGTAGGAATCTGAATAGATCTAGAATGAGAAATATTTAATAACGTGTCCATCACGGAATTTCGGATTATTCTATATATAAACATTTATAATCGTCACAAATTTATACGAAGTTAAGGAATTATAGCATCCAATGATACGAGGCATTCTTAACCTCAAAGCTAGAATCTAAATGAATCCTGAGTCAGAAATATTTAACAACATGTTCTTCGCAGAATTTCCGATTATTCTAAGTATAAATTTCTATCATCGTCAGAAATTGATGCGAACTTAAGGAATAATAGCATCCAATGATACGAGGCATACCTAACCTCAACGCGAGAATCTAAATATATCTAGAATCAGGAATGTTTAAAAACACGACCATCACAGAATTTCCGATTATTCTAAATATAAATATTTATCACAGCCAGAAATTAATACGAAGTTAGGGAATTACAGTATCCAATGATAGGAGACATACCTAACCTCATTAGCAGGAATCTAAATAATTCTAGAATCAGAAATATTTAATAACATGTAGTTCACAGAATTTCTGTTCATTCTGGTTATAAATTTTTGTCATAGACAGAAAATAATACGAAGTTAAGGAAGTATAGTATCCAATGACAGGAGACATGCCTAACCTCAAAGCAAGGATCTAAATAAATCTAGAATACGAAATATTTAATAACATGTCCTTCACAAAATTTCTGAACATTCCGGTTATAAATTTTTGTCATAGACAGAAATTAATACGATGTTAAAGAATTACAGCATCCAATGATACCAGATTTACCTAACCTAAAAGCAAGAATCTAAATAAACCTAGAATCAGGAATTTTTAACAACATGTTCTACACATAATTTGCGATTATTCTAGTTATAAATTTTTGTCATAGTCTGAAATTAATACTAAGTTAAGGAATTATAGTATCCAATGATACGAGACATGGCTAACCTCAAAGTAGGAATCTGAATAGATCTAGAATGAGAAATATTTAATAACCTGTCCATCACGGAATTTCGGATTATTCTATATATAAACATTTATAATCGTCACAAATTTATACGAAGTTAAGGAATTATAGCATCCAATGATACGAGGCATTCTTAACCTCAAAGCTAGAATCTAAATGAATCCTGAGTCAGAAATATTTAACAACATGTTCTTCGCAGAATTTCCGATTATTCTAAGTATAAATTTCTATCATCGTCAGAAATTGATGCGAACTTAAGGAATAATAGCATCCAATGATACGAGGCATACCTAACCTCAACGCGAGAATCTAAATATATCTAGAATCAGGAATGTTTAAAAACACGACCATCACAGAATTTCCGATTATTCTAAATATAAATATTTATCACAGCCAGAAATTAATACGAAGTTAGGGAATTACAGTATCCAATGATAGGAGACATACCTAACCTCATTAGCAGGAATCTAAATAATTCTAGAATCAGAAATATTTAATAACATGTAGTTCACAGAATTTCTGTTCATTCTGGTTATAAATTTTTGTCATAGACAGAAAATAATACGAAGTTAAGGAAGTATAGTATCCAATGACAGGAGACATGCCTAACCTCAAAGCAAGGATCTAAATAAATCTAGAATACGAAATATTTAATAACATGTCCTTCACAAAATTTCTGAACATTCCGGTTATAAATTTTTGTCATAGACAGAAATTAATACGATGTTAAGGAATTACAGCATCCAATGATACCAGATTTACCTAACCTAAAAGCAAGAATCTAAATAAACCTAGAATCAGGAATTTTTAACAACACGTTCTACACATAATTTGCGATTATTCTAGTTATAAATTTTTGTCATAGTCTGAAATTAATACTAAGTTAAGGAATTATAGTATCCAATGATACGAGACATGGCTAACCTCAAAGTAGGAATCTGAATAGATCTAGAATGAGAAATATTCATTAACCTTTCCATCACGGAATTTCGGATTATTCTATATATAAACATTTATAATCGTCACAAATTTATTCGAAGTTAAGGAATTATAGCATCCAATGATACGAGGCATTCTTAACCTCAAAGCTAGAATCTAAATGAATCCTGAGTCAGAAATATTTAACAACATGTTCTTCGCAGAATTTCCGATTATTCTAAGTATAAATTTCTATCATCGTCAGAAATTGATGCGAACTTAAGGAATAATAGCATCCAATGATACGAGGCATACCTAACCTCAACGCGAGAATCTAAATATATCTAGAATCAGGAATGTTTAAAAACACGACCATCACAGAATTTCCGATTATTCTAGATATAAATTTTTATCATCGTCGCAAGTTAATACGAAGTTAAGGAATTATAGTATCCAATGATAGGAGATATACCTAACATTATAGTAAGAATGTAAATATATCTATAATGAGAAATATTTAATAGCATGTCTATCACAGAATTTCCGATTATTCTATATATAAATTTATATCATCGTCGGAAATTAATACGAAGTTAAGGAAGTATAGTATCCAATGACAGGAGGCATGCCTAACCTCAAAGCAAGGATCTAAATAAATCTGGAATACGAAATATTTAATAACATGTCCTTCACAGAATTTCTGATCATTCTGGTTATAAATTTTTGTCATAGTCAGAAATTAATACGAAGTTAAGGAAGTGTAGTATCCATTGATACGAGACATACCTAACCTCAAAGTAAGAATCTAAGTAAAACTAGATTCAGAAATCTTTAACCACATGTTCACCACGCAATTTCCGATTGTTCTAGATATAAATTTTTATTATAGTCCGAAATTAATACGGAGATAAGGAATTATAGCATCCAATGGTACATGGCATACCTTTCCTCAAAGTATGAATCTAAAAAAAACTAGAATCAGAAATATTTAACAACATGTTCTTCACAGAATTTCCGATTATTCTAGATATAAATTTTTATCATCGTCAGAAATTAATTCGAAGTTAAGGAATAATAGCATCCAATGATACGAGACGTACCTAACCTCAAAGTAAGAATATAAATAAACCATGAACGAGAAATATTTATCATGTTATTCACATAATTTCCGATTATTCTGGTTATAAATTTTTGTCATAGACAGAAATTAATACGAAGTTAGGGAATTATAGTATCCAATGATAAGAAACATACATAACCTCAAAGCAGGAATCTGAATAAATGTAGAATCAGAAATATTTAACAACATGTCCTTCACAGAATTTCTGATCATTCTGGTAGTAAATTTTCGTCATAGACAGAAATTAATACGAAGCTATGGAATTATAGTATCCAATGATACGAGGCATACCTAACCTCAAAGTAGGAAACAAAATAAATATAGAATCAGAAATATTTAACAACATGTTCTTTGCAGAATTTCCGATCATTCCAGATATAAATTTTTATAAATGGTCAGAAATTATTGCGAAGATAAGGAATAATAGCATCAAATGATACGAAATACAGCTAACCTCAAAGTAGGAATCTGAATAAAACTAGCATGGGAAATATTTAATAACATGTCCATCACAGATTCTCAGATTGTTCTCTATATAAACATTTATTATCGTCACAAATTAATACGAAGTTAAGGAATTATAGCATCCGATGATACGAGGCATACCTATCCTCAGAGTATGAATGTAAATAAAAATAGAATCAGAAATATTTAACAACATGTTCATCACACAATTACCGATTATTCCAAAGATATATTTTTATCATCGTCAGAAATTAATACGATGTTAAGGAACTATAGTATCCAATGATACGAGGAATAGCTAACCTCAATGTAGGAATCTGAATAAATCTAGAATGAGAAATACTTAATAACAGGACTATCGCAGAATTTTCGATTATTTGCTATATACATAATTATCATCGTCACACATTAACACGATGTTAATGAATTATAGCATCCAATGATACCAGACATACCTAACCACAAAGCAAGAATCTAAATAAACCAAGAATCAGGAATTTTTAACAACATATTCTTCACAGAATTTCTGATCATTCTGGTCATAAATTTTTGTCATAGACACAAATTAATACGAAGGTAAGGAATTATGGTATCCAATGGTACGAGGCATACCTTACCTCAAAGTAGGAATCTGAATAAATCTAGAATGAGAAATATTTAATAACATGTCTATCACAGAATTTCCGATTATTCTATATATAAACATTTATAATCGTCACAAATTAATACGAAGTTAAGGAATTATAAAATCCAATGATACGAGGCATACCTAACCTCAAAGTAGGAATCTAAATAAATATAGAATCAGAAATATTTAACAACATGTTCTTCTCGGAATTTCCGATCATTCCAGATATAAATATTTATAAATGGTCAGAAATTGTTGCGAAGTTATGGAATAATATCGTCCAATGACACGAGGCATTCTTAACCTCAAAGTATGATTCTAAATGAAACTTGAGTCAGGAATATTTAACAACATGTTCTTCGCAGATTCTCAGATTGTTCTCTATATAAACATTTATTATCGTCACAAATTAATACGAAGTTAAGGAATTATAGTATCCAATGATACGAGACATACCTAAACTCAAGGTATGAATCTAAATAAATATAGAATCAGGAACATTAAGCAACATGGTCCTCACAGAATTCCTGATTATTCTTGTTATAAATTTTTGTCATAGACAGAAATTATTAGGAAGTTAAGGAATCATAGCATCCAGTGATACGGGATATACCTAACCGCAAAATATGAATCTAAATAATTCTAGAATCAGAAATATTCAACAACATGTTCTTCACAGAATTTCCGATTATTATAAATATAAATTTTTGTCACAGACAGAAATTAATACGAAGGTGAGAAATTATCGCATCCAATGATACGAGACATACCTAACCTCAAAGCATTAAGCTAAATAAAACTGGAATCAGAAATATTTTACAACATGTTCAACACAGAATTTCCGAATATTTGAGATATAAATTTTTATCATCGTCAGAAATTAATACGAAGTTAAAGAATAATAGCATCCAATGATACGCGGCATACCTAACCTCAAGTTAAGAATATAAACAAAACTAGAATCAGTAATTTTGAACAACATGTCCTTCGCAGAATTTCTGATCATTCTGGTTACAAATTTATGTCATAGACAGAAATTAATACGAAGTTAAGGAATTATAGTATCCAATGATACGAGACATACCTAACCTCAAATTACGAATCTAAATAAATCTAGAATCAGGAATATTTAACAACATATTCTTCACAGAATTTCTGATTATTCTAGTTATTTATTTTTGTCATAGACAGAAATTAATACGATGTTATGGAATTATAGCATACAATGACCGAGGCATACCTAACCTCAAAGTCAGAATCAAAATAAATCTAGATTCAGAAGTATTTAATAACATGTTCATCACAGAATATCCGATAATTCTGGATATAAATTTTTATCATCGTCAGAAATTAATACGAAGTTAAGGAATAATACCATCCAATGATACGAGGCATACCTAACCTCAATATATGAATCTAAATGAATCTAGAATCAGGAATTTCAACATGTCCTTCACAGATTTTCTGGTTATTCTGGTAATATATTTCTGTAATAGACAGAAATTAATTCGAAGCTAAGGAATTATAGCATCCAATGATGCGAGACATACCTAACCTCAAAGTATGAATCTAAATAAATCTAGAGTCAGGAATATTCGACAACATGTTCTTCACAGAATTTTCGATTATAATAGAAATAAATTTGTATCATCGTCAGAAATTAAAACGAAGTTACGGAATTATAGCATCCAATGGTACGAGACATATTTAACCTCAAAGCAGGAATCTAAATAAATCTAGAATCAGAAGTATTTTATATCATGTTCATCACAGAATTTCTGATTATTCTAGTTATATATTTTTGTCATAGGCAGAAATTAATACGAAGTTATGGAATTATGGCATAGAATGGCACGAGACATACCCAACCTCGAAGTATGAATCAAAATATGTCAGGAATCTGCAATATTTAACAACATGTTCTTCACAGAACTTCCGATTATTATTGTCATAAATTTTTATTATCGTCAGGAATTAATACGAAGTCAAGGAATTGTAGCATCCATTGATACGAGACATACCTAACCTCAAAGTATGAATCAAAATAATTCAAGAAGCAGGAATATTTGGCAACATGTTCATCACAGAATTTATGATTACCTTAGTTATAAATTTTTACCATCGTCAGAAATTACTAGGAAGATAAGGAATTATAGCATCCAATGACACGAGACATACCTAACCTCAATGTAAGAATCTAAATAAGTATAGAATCAGAAATATTTAACAACCCGTTTTTCACAGAATTATCGATTATTCTGGTTATAAATTTTTGTTATAGTCAGACATTAATACGAGGATATGGAATTATAGAATCCAATGATACGGGGCATGACTAACCTCAAAGTATGAATCCAAATAAATCTAGTATCAGGAATATTTAGCAACATGGTCCTCACAGAATTCCTGATTATTATAGTTGTAAATTTCTGTCATAGAGAGAAATTAATACGATGTTAAGGTATTATAGTATACAATGATACGAGACATACATAACCGCAAAGTAAGAACCTAAATAAATCTAGAATGAGAAATATTTAACAACATGTCCATTACAGAATTTCCGATTATTCTATATATATACATTTTTATCATCGTCACAAATTAATACGAAGTTAAGGAATAATACCATCCAATGATACGAGGCATACATAACCTCAATATATGAATCTAAATAAATCTAGAATGAGAAATATTTAGCAACATGGTCCTCACAGAATTCCTGATTATTCTGGTTATAAATTTTTGTCATAGACAGAAATTAGTACGTAGTTAAGGAATTATAGTATCCAATGATACGAGACATAGTTAACCTCAGAGTATGAATCTAAATACATCTAGAATCTGGAATATTTAACAACATGTCCTTCACAGGATTTCTGACTAATTTAGTTCTAGCTTTTTGTCACAGACCGAAATTAGTACGAAGTTAAGGAATTACAGTTTCCAATGATACGAGGCTTACCTAATCTCAAAGTAAGAATCTAAATAAATCTAAAATCAGAAATATTTAGCAACATGTTCTTCACAGAATTCCTGATTATTCTAGTAATAAATTGTTACTATCGTCACAAATTAATACAAAGATAAGGAATTATAGCGTCCAATGATACGAGATATACCTAACCTTAAAGTATAAATCTAAATAAAACTAGAATCAGAAATATTTAGCATCATGCTCTTCACAGAATTTTCGATTATTTTATTTATAAATGTTAATCATCGTCAGAAATTAATACGAAGATAAAGAATTATAGCATCCAACGATACGAGACATACCTAACCTCAAAGTAACAATCTAAATAAATATGGAACCAGAAATATTTATCAACATGCTTTTCACAGAATTTCCGATTATTCTAGAGATAACATTATATCATCGTCAGAAATTAATCGAAGTTAAGGAATAATAAAATCCAATGATACGTGGCATGCTTAACCTCAAAGGAAGAACCTAAATAAATCTATGATGAGAAATATTTAATAACATGTCCGTCACAGAATCTTCGATTCTTCTACATATGAATTTTCATCATCGTCACAAATTAATACGAAGTTATGGAAATGTAACATCCAATGATACGAGACATACCTAACCCCAAAGGAAGAATCTAAATAAATCTAAAATCAGAAATATTTAGCAACATGTTCTTCACAGAATTTCTGATTATTCTAGTAATAAATTGTTACTATCGTCACAAATTAATACAAAAATAAGGAATTATAGCGTCCAATGACACGAGATATACCTAACCTTAAAGTATAAATCTAAATAAAACTAGAATCAGAAATATTTAGCATCATGCTCTTCACAGAAATTTCGATTATTTTAGTTATAAATGTTAATCATTGTCAGAAATTAATACGAGGATAAGGAATTATAGCATCCAATGATACGAGACATACCTAACGTCAAAGTAAGAATCTAAATAAATATGGAACCAGAAATATTTATTAACATGTTTTTCACAGAATTTCCGATTATTCTAGACATAATTTTATCTCATCGTCAGAAATTAATTCGAAGTTAAGGAATAAAAGAATCCAATGATACGTGGCATACCTAACCTCAAAGTTTGAATCTAAATAAATCTGTAATCAGGATTATTCAACATGTCCTCCACAGAATTTCTGATTAATATGGTTATAAATTTTTGTCATATACAGAAATTAATACGAAGTTATGCAATTATAGTATCCAATGATATTAGACATTCCTAACCTCAAAGCAAGAATCTAAATAAATCTAGAATCAGAAATATTTACCAACATGTTCTCCACAGAATTTCCGATTATTCTAGATATAAATTTATATGATCGTTAAAAAATAATACGAATTTATGAAACAATAGTATCCAATGATACGAGGCATACCTAACCTCAAAGTCAGTATCGGAATAAAACTAGAATCAGGAATATTTAACAACATGTTCTTCGCTGAATTCCCGATTATTCTAGCTATAAATTTTTATCGTCGTCAGAAATTAAGACGAAGCTAAGGAATAATAGCATCCAACGATGCGAGGCATATCTAACCTCTCGGTAAGAATCTAAATAAAACTGGAATCAGAAATGTTTAACAACATGATCATCACAGAATTTCCGATTATTCTAGATATAAATTTTCATCATCGTCAGAAATTAATACGAAGATTGGGAATTATAGCATCCAATGATACGAGACATACCTAATCTCAAGGTATGAATCTAAAGAAATCCAGCATCAGGAATATTTAACAACATGTTCTTCACAGAATTTCTGAATATTCAAGTTATAAATTATTGTCATAGTCAGAAATTAATACGATGTTGTGGAATTACAGTATCCATTCATACTAGATATTCCTAACCTCAAAGTATGAATCTAAATAAATCTAGAATGAGAAATATTTAGCAACATGTTCTTCTCTGAATTTCCGATTATTCTAGATATAAATTTTTATAATCGTCATAAATTAATTCGAAATTATGGAATTATAGCGTGCAATGATACGAGACATACCTATCCTGAATGGGAGAATGTACATAAATCTAGAATCAGAAATATTTAACAACCCGTTTTTCACAGAATTATCGATTATTCTGGTTATAAATTTTTGTTATAGTCAGACATTAATACGAGGATATGGAATTATAGAATCCAATGATACGGGGCATGACTAACCTCAAAGTATGAATCCAAATAAATCTAGTATCAGGAATATTTAGCAACATGGTCCTCACAGAATTCCTGATTATTATAGTTGTAAATTTCTGTCATAGAGAGAAATTAATACGATGTTAAGGTATTATAGTATACAATGATTACGAGACATACATAACCGCAAAGTAAGAACCTAAATAAATCTAGAATGAGAAATATTTAACAACATGTCCATTACAGAATTTCCGATTATTCTATATATATACATTTTTATCATCGTCACAAATTAATACGAGGATATGGAATTATAGAATCCAATGATACGGGGCATGACTAACCTCAAAGTATGAATCCAAATAAATCTAGTATCAGGAATATTTAGCAACATGGTCCTCACAGAATTCCTGATTATTCTAGTTATACATTTCTGTCATAGACGGAAATTAATACGAAGTTATGGAATTATAGTATCCAATGATACGAGACGTAGTTAACCTCAAAGTAAGGATCAAAATAAATCTAGAATCAGGAATATTTAACAACAGGCTTTCACATAATTTCTGGTTATTCTAGTTATAATTCTTTGTCATAGACAGAAATTGGTACGGAGTTAAGGAATTATAGCATCCAATGATACGAGGCATTCTTAACCTCAAAGTAAGGATCTAAATAAATATAGAACCAGAAATATTTGAAAACATGTTCATAACACAATTTACGATTATACTAGATATTAATTTCTATCATCGTCAGTAATTAATGTGACGATATGGAATAATAGCATCCAATGGTACGAGACATATTTAACCTCAAAGTATGAATCTAAATAAATCTAGAATCAGGTATATTTAACAACATGTTCCACACAGAATTTCTGATTATTCTAGATATAAAATTTTATCATCGTCAGAAATTAATGCGAAGTTAAGGAATTATTGTATCCAATGATAAGAGCCATAGCTAACCTCAAAGTAGGAATCTGAGTAAATCTAGAATCAGAAATAGTTAACAACATGTTCATAGCAGAATTTCCGATCATTCCAGTTATAAATTTTTATCAAGGACAGAAATTAATGCGATGATAAGGAATAATTTCATCCAATGATACGAGGCATACTTAACCTCAGAGTATGAATCTAAATTAATCTAGAATCAGAAATATTTAAGAAAATGATCATCACACAATTTCCAATTATTCTAGATATAAATTTTTATCATGGTCAGAAATTAATACGAATTAAGGAAAAAGAGCATCCAATGATACGAGGCATACTTAACTTCAAAGTATGATTCTAAATAAAACTAGTATCAGGAATATTTAAGAACATGTTCATCACACAATTTCCCATTATTCTAGATATAAATTTTTATCATGATCAGAAATTAATACGATGTTAAGGTATTACAGTATCCAATGATACGAGACATACCTAACCTCAAAGTAAGAACCTTAATAAATCTACAATTAGAAATATTACACACCATGTCCGTCACAGAATTTCCGATTATTCTATATATACATTTTTATCATCGTCACAACTTAAATCGAAGTTAAGGAATAATAGCATCCAATGATACGCGGCATTCATAACCTCAGAGTAAGAATTTAAATAAATCTAGAATCAGAAATGTTTAAAAACATGTTCATCACACAATTACCGGTTATTCTAGATATAAATTTTTACCATCGTCAGAAATTAATACGAAGCTAAGTACTAATAGCATTCAACGATACGAGGAATACCTAACCTCAAAGTCTGAATCTAAATAAAACTAGAATCAGAAATATTTAACGACATGTTCTTCACGGAATTTCCGATTATTGTAGATATAAATTTTTACACCGTCAGAAATTAATACGAAGTTAAGGAATAATTGCATCCAGTGATACGATGCATACCTAACCTCGAAGTATCAATCTAAATAAATCTAAAATCAGGAATATTTAGCAACATGGTCCTCAAAGAATTCCTGATCATTCTAGTTATAAATTTGAGTTATAGACGGAAGTTAATGCGAAGTTAAGGAATTATAGCATCCAAAGACAGGAGACATACCTAACCTCAAAGGAAGAATCTATATATATCCAGTATCTGAAATATTTAACAACATGTTCTTCACAGAATTTCCGATTATTCTAATTATAAATATTTATCATCTTCAGAAATTAATACGAAGTTAAGGAACAATAGCATCCGATGATACGAGGCATACCTAACCTCAAAATATGAATCTATAGAAAACTATAATCAGAAATATTATCAAAATGTTCTTCAAACAATTTCCGATTATTCAATTTAATAAATTTTTATCACCGTCTGAAATTAATTCGAAGTTAGGAAAATATAGCGTCCAATGATACGAGACATGCCTAACCTCAAACTATGAATCTAAATAAAACTAGATTCAGAAATATTTAACAACATATTCTTCACAGAATTTCCAATTATTCTAGTAATAAATATTTATTATCGTCACAACTTAATACGCAACTACGAAATTACAGCATCCAATGATACGACACATACCTAACCTCAAAGTATGAATCTAAATAAAACTAGAATCAGAAATATTTAGCAAAACGTTCTTCATAGTATTTCCAACTATTCTAGTAATAAATATTTATTATCGTCACAAATTGATACGAATTTAAGGAATTATAGTATCCGTTGATACGGGATATACCAAACCTCGAAGTAAGAACCTAAATAAATCTAGAATCAGGAATATTTAACAACATGCCCTTCACAGAATTTCTGATAAATCTAGTTATAAATTTTGGTCATAGACAGAACTTAATACGAATTTACGGAATTATAGTATCCATTGATACGGGATATACCTAACCTCGAAGTAAGAACCTAAATAAATCTAGAATCAGGAATATTTAACATCATGTTCTTCTCAGAATTTCGGATTGTTCTAGATATAAGTTTCTATTATCGTCAGAAGTTAATACGAAGTTAAGGAATTAAAGTATCCAATGGCACGAGACATACCTAACCTCAAAGCAAGAGTCTAAATAAATCTTGAATCAGAAATATTCAACAACATGTTCATCACAGAATTTCCGATTATTCTAGATACAAATTTTTGTCATAGACAGAAATTAATACGAATTTACGGAATTATAGTATCCAGTGATACGAGACATACATAAACCCTCAAGGTTTGAATCTAAATTAATCTAGAATGAGAAATATTTTATAACATGTCCATCACAGAATTTCCGATTATTCTATATATAAATCTTTATCATCGTCACAAATTAATACGAAGTTAAGGAATAATACCATCCAATGATACGCGGCATACCTAACCTCAAAGTAAGATTCTAAATTAATCTAGAATCAGGAATATTTAACGAAATGTTCATCACAGAATTTCAGACAATTCTATAAATGAATTTTTATCATCCTCAGAAATTAATGCGAAGTTAAGGAATAATAGCATCTAATGATACGAGGCATACCTAACCTCAAAGTAAGAATCTAAATAAATCTAGAATGAGAAATATTTAACACCATGTCCATCACAGAATTTCCGATTATTCTAGTTATAATTCCTTGTCATAGACAGAAATTAGTTCGGAGTTAAGGAATTATAGCATCCAATGATACGAGGCATTCTTAACCTCAAAGTAAGGATCTAAATAAATATAGAATCAGAAATACTTAACAACACGTTCTACACATAATTTCTGATTATTCTAGATATAAATTTTTACCATCGTCAGAAATTAATACGAAGTTAAGGAATAATAGTATCCAATGATACGAGACATACCTAACATCAAAGTATGAATCTAAATAAATCTATAATCAGGAACATTTAACAACATGTTGCACACAGAATTTCTGATTATTCTAGTTATAAATTTGTTTCATTGACACTAATTAATACGAAGTTGAGGAATAATAGTATCCAATGATCCGAGACATAGTTAACATCAAAGTAGGGAATCTAAATAAATCTAGAATCAGAAATTTTTACCAACATGTTCTTCACAGAATTTCCGATTATTCTAGTAATAAATTTTTATTGTCGACACAAAATAAAACGAAGAAAAGAAATTATAGCTTCCAATGATGCTTGACATACCGAACCTGAAATTGAGAATCTAAATATAACTGGAATCAGAAATATTTAACATCATGTTCTTTACAGAATTTCTAATTATTCTAGTATTAAATTTTTGTCATCGTCACAAATTAATACGAAGTTAAGAAGTAATAGCATCCAATGATACGAGGCATACCTAACTTCAAAGTGTGAATCTAAGTAAATCTAGAATCAGGAATATTTAACGAAATGTTCATCACAGAATTTCAGATAATTCTATATATGAATTTCATCATCGTCACAAATTACTACGAGGTTATGGAATTACAGCATCCAATGATACGAGCCATTCTTAACCTCAAAGTATGAATCTAAATAAATCTAGAAGCACGAATATTTAACGACATGTTGCACACAGAATTTCTGATTATTCTAGTTATAATCGTTTATAATCGTCACAAATTAATACGAAGTTAAGGAATTACAGCATCCAATGATACGAGGCATTCTTAACCTCAAAGAAAGAAACTAAATAAAAATATATTCAGAAATATTTAATAACATGTTCAACGCAGAATTTTCGATTATTCTAAATACAAATTATTGTTATCGTCACAAAACTAATACGAAGATAAGGAATCATAGCATCCAATGATACGAGCCATTCTTAACCTCAAAGTAAGAATCTAAATGAAAATTGAATCAGAAATATTTCACAACATGCTCTTCACAGAATTTACCATTATTGTAGTTATAAATTTTTATCATCGTCAGAAATTAATAAGAAGTTAAGTACTAATAGCATTCAACGATACGAGGCATACCTAACCTCAAAGTAAGAATCCAAATATACCAACAATCAGAAATATTTAACGACATGTTCTTCACAGAATTTCCGATTACTCTAGATATTAATTTTTATCATCGTCAGAAATTAATACGAAGTTAAGGAATTATAGTATCCAATGATACGAGATATTGCTAACCTCAAAGTAGGAATCTGAATAAATCTAGAATGAGAAATATTTAATAACATGTCCATCTCTGAATATCTGGTTATTCAAGTTAAAATTTTTTGTCAAAGACAGAAATTAATACGAAGTTAAGGAATTATGGTGTCCAATGATACGAGACATACCGAACATCAATGTAAGAATCTAAATGAAACTTGAATCAGAAATATTTAACAACATGTTCTTCACAGAATTTCCGATAATTCTATATATAAATATTTATAATCGTCACAAATTAATACGAAGTTAAGGAATTATAGCATCCAATGATACGAGCCAATCTTAACCTCAAAGTAAGAATCTAAATGAAACTTGAATCAGAAATATTTAACAACATGTTCTTCACAGAATTTCCCATTATTGTAGTTATAAATTTTTATCATCGTCAGAAATTAATACGAAGTTAAGTACTAATAGCATTCAACGATACGAGGCATACCTAACCTCAAAGTAAGAATCCAAATATACCAACAATCAGAAATATTTAACGACATTTTCTTCACAGAATTTCCGATTACTCTAGATATTAATTTTTATCATCGTCAGAAATTTATACGAAGTTCAGGAATTATAGTATCCAACGACAGGAGACATACCTAACCTCAAAGTAGAAATCTCAGTAAATCTAGAAAGAGAAACATTTAATAACATGTCCAACACAGTATTTCCGATTACTGTATATATAAATATTTAGCATCGTCACAAATTAATACGAAGTGAAGCAATAGTAGTATCCAATGATACGAGACATACCTAACCTCAAAGTGTGAATCTAAATAAATCTAGAATAAGGGATATTAAGCAACGTGGTCCTCACAGAATACCTGATTAATCTAGTTATTAATTATTGTTGTAGACAGAAATTAATACTAAGTTAAGGAATTAAAGCATCCAATGGTACGAGACATACCTAACCTCAATGCAAGAATCTAAATAATTCTCGAATGGCAAATATTTAATAACATGTCCTTCACAGAATTTCCGATAATTCTAAATATAAATTTTTATCATCGTCAGAAAGTAATACGAAGTTAAGAAATTATAGCATCCAATAATACGAGACATACCTAACCATAAAGAAAGAATTAAATAAATCTAGAATCTGGAATATTTAGCAACATGGTCCTCACATATTTCCTCATTATTCTAGTTATAAATTTCTGTCATAGAGAGAAGTTAATACGATGTTAAGCAATTAGAGGATCAAATGATACGAGACATACCAATCCTCGAAGTAAGAATCTAAATAAAACCAGAATGAGAAATATTTAATAACATGTCCATCACCAAACTTCCGATTATTCTATATATATACATTTTTATCATGGTCACATATTAATACGATGTTAAGGAATTATAGCATCCAATGATACGAGACATACCTAACCTAAAAGCAAGAATCTAAGTAAATCTAGAATCAGGAATTTTTAACAACACGTTGTTCACAGAGTTTCTAATTATCCTGGTAATAAATTTTTGTCATAGACTGAAGTTAATACGAAGTTAAGGAATTATGGTATCCAATGGTACGAGGCATACGTAACCTCAAAGAGTTAATCTAAATAAACCTAGAATCAGAGATATTTAATAACATGGTCCACTCAGAATTCCTGAATATTGTAGTTATAAATTTTTGTTATAGACAGCAATTAATATGAAGTTAAGGAATTATTGCGTCCAATGATACGAGGTATACCAAACCTCGAAGTACGAATCTAAATAAATCTAGAATCAGCAATATTTAGCAACATGGTCCACACAGAATTCCTGATTATTCTAGTCATAAATTTGAGTTATAGACGGAAGTTAATGCGAAGTTAAGGAATTATAGCATCCAAAGACAGGAGACATACCTAACCTCAAAGGAAGAATCTATATATATCCAGTATCTGAAATATTTAACAACATGTTCTTCACAGAATTTCCGATTATTCTAATTATAAATATTTATCATCTTCAAAAATTAATACGAAGTTAAGGAACAATAGCATCCGATGATACGAGGCATACCTAACCTCAAAATATGAATCTATAGAAAACTATAATCAGAAATATTATCAAAATGTTCTTCAAACAATTTCCGATTATTCAATTTAATAAATTTTTATCACCGTCTGAAATTAATTCGAAGTTAGGAAAATATAGCGTCCAATGATACGAGACATGCCTAACCTCAAACTATGAATCTAAATAAAACTAGATTCAGAAATATTTAACAACATATTCTTCACAGAATTTCCAATTATTCTAGTAATAAATATTTATTATCGTCACAACTTAATACGCAACTACGAAATTACAGCATCCAATGATACGACACATACCTAACCTCAAAGTATGAATCTAAATAAAACTAGAATCAGAAATATTTAGCAAAACGTTCTTCATAGTATTTCCAACTATTCTAGTAATAAATATTTATTATCGTCACAAATTGATACGAATTTAAGGAATTATAGTATCCGTTGATACGGGATATACCAAACCTCGAAGTAAGAACCTAAATAAATCTAGAATCAGGAATATTTAACAACATGCCCTTCACAGAATTTCTGATAAATCTAGTTATAAATTTTGGTCATAGACAGAACTTAATACGAATTTACGGAATTATAGTATCCATTGATACGGGATATACCTAACCTCGAAGTAAGAACCTAAATAAATCTAGAATCAGGAATATTTAACAACATGTTCTTCACAGAATTTCGGATTATTCATGTTATAAATATTTGTCATAGACTGAAATTAACACGAAGTTGGGAGTTATAGTATCCAATTATAGGAGATATACCTAACCTCAAAGCAGGAATCTAAATAAATCTAGAATCAGAAATATTTAACAACATGTTCTTCACAGATTTTCCGGTTATTCTTGTTATAAATTTTTGTCACAGACAGAAACAAATACGAAGCTAAGGAATTACAGCATCCAATGATACTAGACATACCTAAGATCAAAGTAAAAGTCTAAATTAATCTAGAATCAGGAATATTTAGCAGCATGTTCCTCACAGAATTTCTGATTATTCTGGTTGTAAATTTTTGTCATAGACAGAAATTAATACGAAGTTAGGCAATTATAGTATCCAATAATAGGAGACATACCTAACCTCAAAGTATGAATCTAAATAAATCTAGAATCAGGAATATTTACCAACATGTTCATTGCAGAATTTCCGATCATTCCAGTTATAAATTTTTATCATCGTCACAAATTAATACGCAGTTAAGCAAATATTGCAACCATTGATACGAGATATACCTAACCGCAAAGCAAGAATATAAATAAATCTAGCATAAGAAATAT
>NW_027471532.1:0-24076 GCF_051020765.1 Lasioglossum baleicum
ATTTACAACTCGCTAGAATTACTCGAATAAACCTGTATCCGAAATCCTAGGGGGAAAAAAAATAAAACTAACACATCCCACCGAGCTGCATCGCACCAGACCCCGAAAACTTTATTAAAACTTCCCTACCTCCGAAATTGAGAAAAGAAGTCCCCCAACTCTCCGAGTTCGACGAACTTAACTCCTTGCCTTATGACTCTCTTGGAAGCTATTCCCCGTTACCAGAGCCATCTCGCGTTAGCGATAATTCCTGTAATTAAATCGAATTGAAAAGAAAAAATAATCACCCCACGCGAGTAACGCTCGGTGTCGTAAAGCAAGGACCTAACCTAAAACGCGGTGTGTAAAAACGATCTTTATGACTGCAGATAAAGATTCGCCGTATAGTGTGTAAAAAAAAAAAAGAGGGGAAAAAAGATCCCGTTAGTGGAAAGAAAGCTGCTAACTACGTCGCATTAGCGGCGCGATAAAAGTAGCCATGGTATAAAAATCGATTCTCTGATACAGGCGAGCATCCTGCCGCGATTCAAAGAGGGATCAGCTCGGCACCGGGTGGCTGTCCGACGCTGTGGTGGCTGGCAGGCATCATGACGCTGTATTCGAGTCACGGCAGTCGCCTATTCGTCATCGCCCTTCTGATCCTCATAGTCCTTTATTCGGAGAATCCATCTTACTTCGCGCCGGAACGATAATCAGAAACGGGTGGAGGACTATGTCGGAAGATGATCGATTATCTCCTGCTACGAGACCCAGAAGGCGCCACGGGAAACGTACCGGCGAGAAGAAACGGGAGAAAGTGCACGTGGAAGGCTTCTTCGGAAAGACTTCGTGAAGACTCGGTGAACGATGGAGGGGAGAAGCGCGAAGCATCACGGGAAGAGGACGCGACGAGAATCCAAGATGGCCGTCGCGGTAGGACGCGCGACGCTTCGGCAGGCTGCTGTATCGTTTTACCTTCGACGGGACGCAGAGAGGCGAAAGAAACCTTGAAATTCTCGATCGGCCGCTGCAATCGCCGATTTTTAACGCCGCTCATTCCATAAACATGATTTCGCATGATCGTCGGTTTTGATCTTTTCGACGGCGAAACAGCGGCGATCGTCCGTGGGAAGTTATCGCGTCCCGAGGGAGAAATCTTCAACAACGAAGGGGTCGAGCCCCCTTTTCGAACGGCTCGATCGTGATCCAAGGCCGAACGCGATCGAGGGAAACGTGATCGCGACGATCGCGGGCGTCCCAACGACGATTTTAATCTGCGTATGAAAGGAACGGAGGGGAGCGGACAGGGAACGCGTTTCGCGTGTCGAGATAGTATGATCCGGCCGTTAGTTAATTAGGGGTTAATTAATCTCGGGGGAACACTCGTGAAATCGCCGCGAGTACTTGACGCGCGATCGAAAAGCGGCAGCTCGAGGAGTGGGCGCGACGAACGACACGAAGCTCGCGGGCAACCTAACCTCTTCTTCAAACGCGAGGCAAGATGACGAATTTTTTATAGGAATTATACATAAAGACACGATCTTCCAGGTATTTCAAACACGCGCGATATAGAACCTTTTATACCCTCGTTACGCAACCTACACATCGTTCTAAACAATCATTCTAAATAATCGCTAAACGTCATACAAAGTCATTGTATATATTTGCCTAACGGGACACCACGGAGAGAAAGGATCGTGTAAAAATCCCAATAGCCCGAGCAAGGGACGAATGAGACTATGCGCAATTTCGAGACGAGTTCCCCTTCTTATTCATTATCCATCATTGTCAAAGGTGTTTCGCGATCTTCGTGTCTATCTCGTGGGAAGCCAAACAGTAACGAAGTCTTCGTGATCGATCGCGAGATTCTGTCGGGGACGTCGGGAGGGTTTCGTAGTTTCTTTCACATCGAGATTAACTCGACGACGAGCGAGTGTGACTCTGCCAGAAAGAAGAGGGGGTAAAGGGGTTGGGAGGTTAGGTCGCGGGACGCGGGGTGGGTGGGGTCGAAAATGGGAATGATAATAAAAATGCGCGTATGGTAATTGTAGAATGCCGACAGAACTTCGTCCGCGCCGCTTCGATAGAATTGAAACTTGTTCGATGAACTTCTTGAAAGCGATGTGATTAATTATATTCGACTAGGAAGACGATTAGCGAATAGTGTCTATACTCGACCGTGTACCGCGCGCACTCGGGATCGTCTCGAAACATGGATGCATCTCGACGATCGTCTCCGGCAGACGATCCGTCGAAATCGTCTCACTGCATGTGGTACGTGCGAACGAATAATTTCCTCGTTTATCCCGATTCCGTTTCGTAGCTACGTGAACGTTCCATGCCGATCGTGCACTTCGAATAAGCGAAATTCGAAAATCTTTATTGCATTATCCGAGACACAGCGATAAAGTCAAGTCACCACTATTGCCAACTAGAAGTCGAAATTAAACGAAATTCGTAAGAATCGCGATAGAGATTAGAATATTAGAATTTCAATGCGCAATTACAACTGTTTCTTTCTTAATCGAACGATTCGGAATATACTGGAAAAGGAATTGTATAATTATAATGAACGATTGTCACGCTTACCATTATACGTAGTTCTTGCTAGCAAAACGTTATGGCCAATTTTAACACGAGACGATCTGCGTTGTACGACGAGGTTAATTCTTCGTATTACGTTTTCTCACAGTTCCTGGATATTCGCACGAATTTAAACGTAAAATCACCACAAAACGATCACCACAGAAATTATCACCGTTTATCGATTCCGTAAGGTAAAACGTCACTGCCTGTATTATTCGAAGATGTTCTATTTCGAAATACGTTTTTCGCGATTTGTTCTATGATTAATGGCGCGATCAGTTCTATCGGCTAAAACCGAATATTCAAAGATGGCGTAGGCGATACGTACCGATTGCATCGAGACGACCCATGGTGACAAATTTTGGTACTTAATGCGCATTGAGTATAAACACGAGCCAATAAGAAAATGTTATATATCCGTGCATGCGTGTCAAGTTTCGTAACGGAATGGGTCGCAGAAAAGGAAGAAAAATACTTATCGATTGCTATCGAATAATCGCTTCTGACATGCAGACTCCTACAGCGACATTCGTATATTAGAAATAGTGTCAACAATTTGTTTCCCTTCTCCGTTAATTCCGACAATTTATTGCGAGTTTCCATCGATCGGTAAGATTACCTACCAATACGTCATAATTTGCAGATTCTTACCTACATCGTGCGTAGTTTTATTTTTATCGCTCGATCGGTAACGATGAAAAATAAGAAACAGGAATCGATTCGAAACGACCGCGAGGAAGATATATATCATTCTAATCGACTCAATAGAGACCCAGACCGTTTTCTCGTTCTGCATGTTCGGCTGTATAAACATACGGACGGACAGCTTCTTGGGTCGCCTGAGGCGTCCTATAAATTTGCTTTCTTCTCGCAAGCGTTAGGAGATACTGTTTTTTATATTATATATAAATATATATATAAATATATATATACAAACGAACAGATAAATATATATATGTATATGTGTGTACGCGCGCGAATACGTTGCACAACGGTGTTAAAATATTGAACAAGTTTCAGCTCGAACACGAATAAGCGGCGCAATAAATAACACGGGGAAAATACGAGGAAGGTACAACCGGGGTTACAGCTGGGAATAAGCATTTTATGATGTATGTACGCGACGTTATAATCACAGGTAATTGTGAGTAATAATCGTGAAGAAAGTGAAAGATAAACAGGGGCGGGGGGAGGTTAGTAAAGAGACGGGAGTGGGAAGGAGACGAGTCGATTAGTCGAACGAGACGAACGATACGTTAGAATATCTACGATTCATGTGATTGTAAATATATAGTATATAAATAACGTAACGTTAATTAACGATATGCCGTACGTGTTACACTAAAGAAACAAGAAAAAAAATAAATAACGTTACTGTGTAATTTTTCGGATCGTAAACGCATTCGAATGGGTCTGGCCGCCCGTGCTAACCGGCTCGAGATCGTGTTTCAAGAGACATCTGATTGTGAGAACTAGAGAGAATTCACGGTCGAACTTTCTCGATCTGTCTGACCCTCTTACATTCCGCGCAACTTTTCAATCGATCGCTTACCATACTATCACGCACTTCTGTTTCTTCTCTCGATCGATAACACGTAAACATTTCCTGAAATTCACCAGAAATTTATCACGAAGACGTTCGGGAGTTTCTCGATACGCGAAAACGCTTGCAAGAACGAACGCAGCGAAGGAATATGTAAATGAAGTGGGAAAGAATGAAAAAAAAAAAAGAAAAGAAAAGAAAAAGAACTTTAACGGACGACAGTGCGGAGAAATATAGAAGAGAAAAGGAACACAGAGGGTAGCACCGTCGCGCATGCTTTTTCCGGCACATCGGTGTATCGAGACAACAAAATGGAGCGCAGCTGTGTTCAGTGCGTTCCTGGATAGCACGGGCCGGCCACACGCGACTAGATGTAACACTAATTAACGCCTAGCGTAAGAACTAACGGATATAAATGAAGGATTATATTGTCTGATATAATAACCAGGTGTGGACGTACACGCGTATACGTGAATGTGTGCATGAAATTACACGCGTGTGATATATGCTTGCAAAAAAAAAAAAAAAAACGAATAAGATTGGAGGGGAGAGAGAGAGAAAGAGAGAGTGTGCACGTGTGAAACAGGTTAAGAAGAACGGGAGAAAATGAAGAGAGAATGGGCAAGAGAGAAGGAGAGAAAGAAAGTGAGAAACAGAAAGTGTGAAAGTGTAAATGAAAGAAAAAGGAACGTATACACACGCGAAGAGTAAAAAAAAAAAAAAAAAAAAGGGTTGTTCGTTGGACTGACGTGTTAAGGCGTTGGTCGAATGACGCACTTTAAGATAAAAAGGGACGACCGGGAACAATCCTTCTTGTACCGTTTCTTCCCTTTCTTCTTTCCGCGCCTCGCGAGGCCACTCGTAACGAAAGATAAAAAGAAAGGGCTAAAGATAGGGCTCACCTCGAGGCCACAATTAAAGCTTGCCCGCTTCCTGCACCCTTTCTTCTTACAACAACCGGGGCCTCCCCTCGCCAGGTGGAAGAAGGAAGTTGTAATTTCCGCGCTCGTCCTCGTCGCCCCTTTATTATAACAGAGATAACAAAGAGGAGGCGAGAAAGATGAAGATGGTGACGCTGATGGCGGTGATGATTATAATAATGATGATGATGATTGAAATAAAAACGTCGTCTAAGGTATACTAACGTCGTAGGCAGCATTGAATTTTTGTACCATTGTCTATAGTAGCTCTTAAGTGTCGCGGATTTTTGTGTTCTTAAGACGCCCGCCTTTGCAGGCTTGAGTACGTACTTATGTATTCTCGGTTTTGTCGATCGCTCGCGGGGCGGATATTGATTTTCGATCCTAGCAAGCTACACGAACTTACGTTTAATCACTGTGTTCTTCGCTTCAAAAGTATTCCCAGATCAAACCTGTATCAGTGACACTTTATCGGAAACATAACCTAAAATTCATTTAACATAGACTTGTGATACTCTCCTTCCTGTTTCGGGTTTATATCATTTCCGAGATCAATGAAATAAAAATAGAGATAAAAGTAGCAATCAAAAACCACTGATACCTGTAATTCTATACTGCCACTTGCATACTGCCAATTTTATGCTGCCTCTTCATGGTTGATTTAACGTTTGCTTTTACGATTATTTCTTATTTGCATAAAATATTCCCGTGGTATATTTTGTTTCAGGTAAATTTGGCTGTATATATTTTGTATCTCTGCAATTAGACATCGTACCAACTACGTCAAATCCGCCCCTGCGACAAATACGTACCCGTTCCCGAGAGTCGCGGTACGCGAATATCGAAAGATCCTTTTTCGTGTGATGATTGACCGTCCTGACAGTTCGTCGATGTGCTCTTATGCGTAGATACTCGAAGTTAGTTTTTTCGATAGTAGGTAATACGAGTAACAGATGGCGGTACGATTCTGCCGAAGATAAATCGGAATCAACGAGCCGGGAGTCAGTTTCGCGAGTGAATTTACCCAATTCGATTATCGAAAAGAAGGAAGACGAACATTCCAAATGATACCGCCAACGCGTTATACGATTGAAAGTCGTGATCGATGGTTGAAACTGGATTGCCGGTAAGACAATTTCATAAAGTAAATCTTGTCGAAACAGCATTGTATACTGGTACGGTGTTAATTTATTCCTCATGGAATAATGGATGGGTATTGATTCCGTGAAAAGCGTGCATGAATGATTATTGTGATTTTAACCCTCTACAGCTTATTACCTAGTTGTTAATCGTGAAGATACGTCGTAGATAATTTTTAAAACGGAAAGCATGTAAGATGTAAAAATTCTATATAATGGTATTTTTATTTAATACACAGTAACATGATTCCACTTCTATTCTTTTAATACTAATATTTCTCGTTCTTTCTTATCTTGACAAATATAGTTTCATCACGGATTTACACCATTCCATTTAGGAATAATCGTTTCACTTTACATTCTACCGTATCATATCCTTCGCGATTATTTCACATTTATATATACTTTAGATAGGAAAATAATTTTAGCTGTAGAGGGTTAGAAATAAATAAGAGGTATGCAGTCGTCGATCGAAACCCTCGGGACGGAGAAGATTTCATCAATCCCTCATTATCGGCGATATTAATATACGACTCGTCGCGCTTTCCTTGTTGCACGACAAATAAATAGGAAGCCATTGAGGCTCCTGACTCTCTGGTGATACGTGCGGTTCTTCGTTTTAAAAATACAACGAAGAGACACTTAAACAAAGTTGCAAAGTACTAGGATGATTTCCGTTCGATGAGAAAACGCGAAGGATTTAATATCAGGAGTCTCGATCGCGACAGGAGAAAATCAATCTATCATGAACGTGTTCAGTTTACGTGAAACCTTCCATAACGATAGTTACGTTTCCAATGCGCGACAGATCACACGTAGCAATGGGTCTAATTAATCGTTAACGCGTGCCGTTTGCCGGTTCGAACGTTCGACGAAGCTGATGACAATTTAAATCATACGCAACGTACAATCGATTTAAAACATAAACGATCAGAGAGAGGGTGGGGGATAATCGACGGAGAAGACAGTGGAAGGGGAAAGCGTTTGTCGAGCGCCCGAATAAGCGAACATCGATTTAAAATTAACCTAAATAAATTAATTGAAAAGAAAACTTGAGAAACAAGATGTCCCTCGAAGCAAGCCTCGTCTCGCAGATTCTCAAATGTACACCTTGAGCGCTTTAGGGTAAATCGGAATAGACTTAAACGAATCCGCGAGATGATGCCGAGGGAAAACAATATTGCGTGGATGAACGGAGGATGAGAAACGAGCGGGAGTACGAACGCGTGGGTGCAACGTGTGCGTGAAGAAGATCGAGAAAGAAAGAGAAAGAGAGAAAATGATCGAGCTGAGAGTAAGAGAGAAAGATAATAAATCAATGTTAAACCGATCATTACCGATTTACAATTTTGAGAGACACATCTTCGTTATTCGCCATTTCTCTGCATACGTTCAACCTCGGTTTCATATGCTGGACGTTGCCCTCTCACGGGCATAAATCACAACTGAATCGACCGATGCTTTGCCGCGGGATTTCTTTTCTTTTCGAAAGAATTAACGACTAATGAATTATTCAAAATATTCTACATCGATGCACTGGATGTTTCTCATGCTGCAGATGCTGTGTTATCAATCTATGGGGCATCGTCCGCATCGGAATATACATTACACACAAAGTCTCAGCGTTTCCGTTTTTTCAAAGTATCGTGACAGCAGGGACGAGGTGAACTGTCCCGTTCTATGTGTGTAAGAACCATAAAGCTTAATGAAGAACATTATACTATGAACTTACGGATACTAAATAAAAGTAAGCCAAACCGTTATTGATTGTAATGTGTCTTT
This sequence comes from Lasioglossum baleicum, assembly GCF_051020765.1. Lineage (NCBI taxonomy): Eukaryota > Metazoa > Arthropoda > Insecta > Hymenoptera > Halictidae > Lasioglossum > Lasioglossum baleicum. The sequence continues at coordinate 7,950 of NW_027471532.1, forward strand.
TTACCTTTGCGTAATCGACTACTTCGTTTTATTTCAATTCTTATTCTATTATCTTTTGAGGAGTTCACTGTAGGTAGTTTATTAAGAGAGAAATTTTCAATCCTTAAAATAAAAAAAGAAAACGTGTCAATGAATTGGTCACATTGATAAGAGAAAACAGCGATCCTTGTAGTTGCACATTTATTATGCACATATCGAAAAAGTTATAAATGCTGTATATTTTGTTCATTATATAAATTCTTTTACATTGACTAGTTAAAAAAACTTTATTCAGACCTTTTATTTCTATTGCGAGTCTTCATACAGATCCGAATAATTTCTTGGAAACGTACAAGGTAGTAGGCACTTACAAGCCGAAAAACACCCATCAACGTCGACTGTAGAAGAACATCTAGAATCGAATGAAACGGTGACATTCCGGAACATAAAACGGTTAACATGAATCCTTCCATACCAATAGAGGAGAAAAATTTTCCAGCCTAAAAAATATTTTGTCTTGCCAATTATTTATCATTAACTGCGTAATGTACAATTTTGATTTCTTTTTACCAATGCATCTTTAAAAAGTCCTTTTGCTACTGCTTCTGGGCTAACAAGAGAACTAGTTTCAGATATAAGTTTTGTTTCAAGAGGCTTAGATAATTCTTCTATGGCAAAACCTGGGGTATCGGTATCTGGAGGTAAACTAAGAGTTACAGAAATATTGTACGGTGCAACTTCCATAGATATACTTTCTGCCAGACCGCGAAGTGCAAATTTTGTACTACAATAGGCTGAGTAGCCAAATATACCTAAAAAGCAGAAATATTAATAACAAGATATAGAATATAAACACGTTAAATTAGAATATTGCAATACATACCTAATAATGCAGCCTGAGAAGAAGTTAATACAATGATTCCTTCTTGAGAAGCTTTCATTCTTTGGATGACAGCTTTTATACAATAATACGAGCCTAAGAAATTAATATTAATCATTTTTTGTAAGGTCTGTTATCGAGGTATCTTCAATTTTGCCACAAATTGCAGTTCCAGCACAGTTTACCAACATATATACCGGACCCATAGTTCTTTCTAAATCACTGAATGCTTTTTCTACCGCATTATAATCTTCGCCAATATCTAATGATAGATATTCCACTTTTGAACATCCTTGTCTTTGCATGCATGAATAATTTCATTTTTTGCAACTTTTAATTTTTGAACATCTCTTGCAATTATTGTCACATGAGCTCCATGCTTGGCAGCAAGAATTGCAACACATTTTCCTATACCACTTGATCCACCAGTTACCTAATAAGAAAAACATTAAGAAAGTTTCATATCAAATCTTAATAAATATAAAATGTTGTTTTATTCGCGTTTTAAAAGTGCTGTGTCAATATGTAATCTCAATATAGGTTAGGTACGTATTAATGCTTCATTACTTACAACAACATGCTTATTGTTAACGTCCTTTATTTTTCTTCGGAAAAATACATATTCCACAAACAAAGCAATGATTGGTATGGCAATAATTATTAATATTATGTTAAATATCCCTACCATCATTTATATTCTACAAAGCTTTGACAGTGCTACGTCTTAAACAAAAACCAATTCAAGTCATACATTTAAGTATTACCACTAAAACATAATTTATTTAAGAGGGAGCATTCCAGCGAAAATCTACTAGTAACTGTCCAGGCAAAGTTTTGAAAATACACATCTGTATAGCATTTTTTACGCTGATTCAAAACGTGCAACGGAAGATTGGACGAATGCACAATCACAAAGAAAACAAACTCTACACGAAGAAGATCCAACATACGGAACAGGTGGCTTTAATTGCGACACACCAAAACAGCCATGGTTAAATGAAAAATTTTAGAAATAAAAATTAGTTGCAAAAATAATTTCAGTATACATCGAGTTAACGTAAAAATACTATAAAAAACGTATATTTTCTAAATTTTATCTATACAATTACTGGTAGTTTATATTAAGTTATTCATTAACTTTGAATCAATCAAACCTACCCAATGTTGTGCTGGTAAAAGAACAATTACACAAGTGATTCATGTGCTGTAAGGTTCTAACCCAAAAATTTTCATATTTTGCAAATCTATTTGCAAATTGTTAAGTAAGAAATAACAAATTATATAAATGATGATAGGTGCAATTTATAAGTAATCATCGGGCTAAAACATCCTATTTTTATTTTAAATATAATTTTGTAAATTAATATTTCTTTTATCTCTATCATCGACAACACTTGGTATGTTATCAGCTGATGTTCACGAATGTTTCTTATTACCTCGTGAGACTAAATTCTGAAATACCGATCGTGAGAAAAGATTTACTCTGCCCTCTATCATTTAACCGAGAAATTTAGTAATTACATTTAATTCAACTATCGAAGTTAGTAGTCATCGGATTTATGTCGTCGCGTAAACATTACGTTGTTAAAATTCTTAACGTTTTATAAACGATAATTAAAAATTTATACGCGATATACCGTCACAAATAAAAAAAATACCACATTATCCAAAAATTCGTTTGATAAAGATAAGTTTAAACGCAATTTTGTTAAAATTACAGGCATTAACGTGACATCATCGAAGTGTTTGTATCATCGATACATTCAAGAAGATTACGGACGCTTAAAAACTAGTAACATCTTTGTTCTCGGTAAGTTATCCTATCCTACAGCTTATATCTAATTTCATAATTAAATTTACTTGTAATTCTAGCCAATACAAATGTTATAATCCTTGTCTATACTGAATCGATAACATAAAAAGTGACGTTGAAAACAAATTGGATAGGAGTTCCTAGAACGCCCTATGCGTGCAACAAAACGATGCATTAGATAATGAATCTATCTTACACCTCGTTTGTAGTGATAAAACATCTTGTGGTTTTATGGAACAGACTCATTCGTGGTTATAATCTTTAAAAGTGTCAGATCGAAAGCAAGTCAGAAACATCAAAGAATCAATGACTCCAAGAAACACGAACCAAAGAATTCATCGATTAACCCCGTCTACCTGAAAGTGAATTAAAGATCCTAAATTAATCAGTTACGACATTAAACAAGATTATCTCCATAAACCCTTACGTTGAACCATCATCGACAAGTGGCTCCACGCGTTCATTTGCGAAACTACGCCGATAACCCTTTACTCCCCAGATAAAACACTCGACAGAAATTACTAACTCATTTCTCTGCACTCGCACCGTTGCGAACGAACCTTAAATCACGTGCGCAAATAGAACGCAACGTATTCTTCCTTAACACGGCGAAATAAAATTTTCCCGTCTTTATTATCCCTTAATATATTTCCCGGGGAAAATCAGGTGGCGCGAGGAAAAGAATTTCGAGCGTGCATTACAAGGAAACATATTTCGGAATACATGGCTATTCAAATCGGTAGCTAAATGCATTGCGCGTGGCCGAGATGAAAAAGCTCCCGAAACACGGATCGATCCTGCGCTCGGTGCACTGCTCCAGGGCGGGTTGCATACAAATAGGTTGCAACGAAACGCAAGGAACTGTGGAAGTTGTCGGGGATTAGCTTGTTGTCAGTGCATGGCTGGGCTTTTTCTCCTTAACCACGGCGTATCGAACGGCGGCCGGGTTGACCGGAAAGATTATTAATTAGCCGACCCCGGGAACTTGAATAGTTGGCTGCTCGCGGAAAGGGGTGGGGGCAGATGGGTCGTACGTGCATTCACCCCCGTTACCGTGGGGCAAAGTCCCCGCTTCACCCCTGCCGTTATCCTTCGAGCAAAAGGTCACGTACCACCACCCTGTCGATCGTTCACCTCGTCCTGGGAGTCGCTCCTGTTAGTCAGGTTAAAGCGGAAGGTACGAAGAACCACTCTGCACTTGGGATATCATCCACGCTAACGCGAAAAGCAGTCCGCCGCGTTATCTACTGATAATTCTCACGTAATCCAACCGAAACTGGAAGAAAAAGTATCAAAGCCAATTATGCCAACGAATTAAGAATTAATTATATCGTTAAATATCGCGTGTTAATTATAAATAATAGCGACGTTTTAACGGTAAACCTATCGCGGTCAAATGACGGTGAACGGAATAGTGGAACTCTTTAAAAAATAGAACAACGGAAGACATTGAGGTAACGATTTGCACGTATATCGAAAGAAAAATTAGGGTGGTAACGTTAAAGGTGGAATTTTGAATGAAAATTTGGGAAACAGTGATTTACACTATGGTAGGTTCAGCGTTAAATAAACAAAAGTTGCGAAGAGTGCTTTATATAAATGATTAAGTATAATATAAATGCAAAGTAGAGTTTTATTACACGAATCATGTCATCGCGTTAAAAAGATATTAAAATATCAGACTTTCGGGGTGTATTGAAATCGATTGGGTCAACGGAAGGGTATAAATTATCGAGAATGGATGTTCATTTTGCGAACTAATAATAGAAGACTGTGAAGTTAAAGATTATTATACACCATGTCGAAATTATTATTCTAAATGTTACATGAATGATCGAATATAAGTATAAATATAGCTATGCTTTGTTGCTTCGTAATTACAAAGAAAAATGCGGGGATTTAAACGGAGTGTAATGTACGCCTGATCGGAAATGAGTATTTATTTACGAGAATTAATAACAAGCGTTATTAAATATCATTATAAACGATAGGAGACAAGGTTGACACCCTGTATAAACGAAAGTATATCACGTAGTGTTGTTGTAAATGATCGAGTATTGTATAAACGCGGAATAGAAATTTATTGCGCCCGATGCTTATTTCGCACAAGGTAAACGTACACATCGCGATATAAATTACCCATTACGTTCGAACGTATTGTATGAGAGCGTAATATATTAGTTCTTTAACACATCGCGCGCCATTCGCAGATTGCCGTGTTGTAAATAACAGTTCTGCACTGGAACGTTAATGAAAAGGAAGGTTTCCTGTATTTTTCTCACGCATCCATTAACCCTTCGAGGCCATAATGATTTCGATTATTTTTTTCTCCTTTTTTTTTTTAATTATCGCTTGATTCGTGTTAACCCTTCCGAGGGCCCTTACAAGATTCTTATTAGGTGTTGTTGATTCTTTTTTAATTTATTCCTGTTTATTTCTCGTTATATATATATTTTTTTTGTATTCTGGATTGAATCTGAAATTTGATAGATTTGATTAGGTTTAATTCAAAGGTGAATTTAAATATTAGGTTTAGGTATTTTGTGGTCACTCTTCTGAGGGTTCTTGCAAGGTTCGTACTAGGTGTTTGTTGATTCTTTTTTAATTTATTCCTGTTTATTTCTCGTTATATATATATATATATTTTGTTTGTATTCTGGATTGATTCTGAAATTTGATAGATTTGATTTAGGTTTACACCAATGGTGAATTTAAATATTAGGTTTAGGTATTTTGTGGTCACTCTTCTGAGGGTTCTTGCAAGGTTCGTACTAGGTGTTTGTTGATTCCTTTTTAATTTATTTCTGTTTATTTCTCGTTTTATATATATTTTGTCTGTATTCTGGATTGATTCTGAAATTTGATAAATTTGATTTAGGTTTAAACCAAAGGTGAATTTAAATATTAGGTTTAGGTATTTTGCGGTCACTCTTCTGATGCTCCTTGCAAGATTCGTATTAGGTTTTTAATTTATTTTCGTTTTACCTATTTTTTACTAGTATTCAGGATTGCAAAATTTATTAGATTGGTTTAGATTGTAAACCAAAGGTAAATTTAAATATAAGTTTAGATATTTCGTATTCACCTTATTGCGAGTTTCTGGACTTTTGTATTAGTTATTTGTCGTTCCTTTTTTAAATTTATTCCTGCTTATTTCTCGTTCTAGATATAATTTACCTGTACTCAGGATTGAATTTAAAATTTATTAGATTTGGTTTGGGTATAAATCGCAGGTAAACAAGTATACTGAGGAGGATAACTATAGCAACACATCTATTTTTGAGTATTTGGTACTTTTGGCTAGGAATGCAAAAACAGTCGATTATGTGAGGTTTGTGGAGATAAATATCGGTGGTTAGGTTTAGATATTTCATGTTACATCACACACCTAATCGTATTAGGTGTTCGTTGTCTTTTCTTAATTTATTGCTATTTATTTCTCGTTTTACATATATGATATTTTACCGGTGTTCAGGATTGTAAATTTTATCAAACTTGATTTAGATGTAAAATTTATTAGGTACGGTTTATTAGGTCGAGTACAGAGTGCATCGCTGCAGAGATAATTTTATGTTCGTCGTTTTTATCTGATTTTTCCCGATTCCTTGCTTCCGGTGATTTATTCCTGTTTATCTATGTTATTTCATGTTATTTATATGATACGCCTAACTCGTATTTCGCGTGCTACCTTTTTGCACGATTTTGGATTTTGAAGTTGATTTCGAAACTCGGTTATTTGCGTTACTGTAATGCGAAAATCGGCAAGTCGAAACGAATGTCGATAAAAATGCCCGGTGTCGGGGAAATATCATTCCACTCTTCTTGTTCCCGCGGTGCTTTAATTTGTTAACTGTTTTTGCACGTTGTTTCAGCATTTACACATTTTTCTTCCGATTTACTGCGTTATTATACATGCGTTCATTCGATAATATATACATGTATGCATCGTATTTATTGAATAGAACTGCGTAGCGAATGCATTTGCATATTTTCTGTTACACGTTTTAACTTGTTTTACACACCGTTGCTGATCGATATTTGCAACATTTGCAATATTTGCATGACAGCTTTAATAATGGAAGGGTCAGCCATATATCCTATTCCATTCTGTCGTATCATCTCTATTTTGCCATTTAAGGGATTAAATCGTTTATTCTCATTCTAGCAGGGGTAGAAAAACATCCTTTGCAAAATCCAAAAATGAAATCGATCTGTTCGTTACATACGAGCGTTTTCCAGTCTCATTCTCGGAAATTACTACCGATAGAAAGAATTTTAATTATGATGTAATACATACTTCATACAAATAAAAAATCTCTCGAGTAACTTCAAAGTAGAATATCTCGGTAAAAACAAATCACACGATGATAAAACAAATTTGATTTTATAGAGGAGAGTTAGTACTGTATACTGCAATCGATAAAATATTTTTTAAAAATAATCCCTTGCACTGGGCGATATTTTCGTTATAAATAGGAATCATAGATTTTCTGGTATAATTTTATTCCAAATTTAATATACTAATTAATACCGATTTTTCGAAGAGTTAGCATACCCTAATTCTTCGTTAAAAAAATATACCTATTCGAAAATTTTCTACGCAGTAAATAAAAATTCTCACGTAAATTAACAGTAGAATTATTTTATTTCGATATTTGACGTTACGTTATTTGTAATTTCACGTTCCAATTAATATCGATTTTCGAACCGCCTGTCGAGTGCAATGGGTTATCATCCCCTAATTTTTCCGTTACAAAAATATACCAATTCGAAAATGTTCTACATTTTACAAAACTCAAAACCATGGTATAATTATATCATTTCGACATATCAGGGTAACAAAGGATTAATATCATTCGAATATGAATAATTCTCGAAGCATAACTGAGATCGATATTTTCCTATTTATTTAGCCCCGGAACCTAACTCGTGTCTACCGATGATTCGGATTCAGAACACGAACATGCAAATACACAGTCTGCCCGACGAGTTAACTCGTCATCCTCGGTTTAACGGATTCAATTGATCGTAGCCCTTCGCGCTCTACCTTCCAATTAGAATCAATTAATTCACCCGACTGCCATTTGCATTTTTATCACAAGTCGAGAGTACGATCTCGCGAACAGCAAAGAGCAGTTCGATGGACTTCGATATCGTGTTTCGCGTGCCTGCCGGACGGACGATCGAGCACGAAACTCTCGACACGGGACAAAGACAAGGAATAATACGACGTGGCAAACAATGAACCCCCCTTGCCCCCTCCCCTCGGTATTATGTTCCCCGTGAAAAAATATCCAGTGTCGTTCGACGGCCACCGGGGTCCTCCGCGACGCGCTATTTCGGACCGCGAGGAATAATCGCTCGATACCGTCCAATTTTATATCCGTCGCGGTTATATTTTCGGCTGCTGTCGCAGACTACTCTGTCACGGTTGCCGGGGATCGACAATGGCCGACCTATGTTTCGTTGTCCCCGAGAAAATTCCGGGTGTTAACCCCCTCGCGCTCGACGCCGTTAAATATAACGATGAAATAGAGAGCCGGTGTTGTTGATGCGTTAAATTTGAAATGATACAATAATTCCCGGAATATCGCTGTGAGATCATTCCACGTGTTAATTTGTACGGACTTTTCGGAAAATATCCACGAATTCGTGGCGGAAAATTTCCGAATTGGCTAGATTTTTGCAATAGAAGAATTAGGGGTGATTTTAAAGATATATCAAATTAGAAATGATACAACAATTCACGAAATATTGGAATAAGATAATTCTATGTGGTTATTTATGCGTGATTCTTTTTATTTAACTTTTATGAAAATATAGTCGAGTTTGTAGCAGAAAATCTTTGGATTCCTATGCGTTCTTGCGTATGAGGCTATAGATATCCGAAAATAGCAATCCTAAATATAAGATATCCTCATAAGCAGTATTATTGTCTTTCAATCGGTTCATTTGATCGAGATTTGAAGATCAGTCTTGAATCCTCTAACTTTGAGAACCTATAATTATAATAATCGAGTGTATAAACTCGATCAGACTAATCGATTAGTTTAAACTTACTAATATTGACATTTACCTTAAATTCGCAGAGATGAATCTTTATCATAGCTGATTTTTGGCCAATTTGCTAATTTCGCTGGGTCAGGAATAGCAGAAAGCGATCATGCGATTCCAATCTTCTCTGTTATTGGTTCATCGAGCAGAAAAATCATCGTTCATTCTGGAAATTATTAGGTCAATCATATACCTCGGTTTTCAATTGCGAACCGATAGAAAAATAGGAAATAACGTTTTCTATAATTAACACACCTAATTCGAGTTTTAAACGTGTCTACATTCGAATCTTCAAGTACCAGAGAAGGGTAACAGTCGTCGTCATCGTCTTTTGACGAATTCATTCGATCAAGGCCTCCGAAATCAGTCTCACCTCTCACGGGAACAGGAACAACTCTAACGACTTCAACTTCCTCTGTCTATTTTACACCCAAACGGTTCACTGGCATCCAAGAAAGACCTACAGAGTCACCTGGCGTTAACAGCGTTAGCAGCGATACTCCCTCCGCCCGTCAGATCAGCGAACTGACTCGAGACCCGCAAACAGTTACAAAACGCGAAGCCAAGTCTCCCAATCTCCAAGAGTGGCTAATCCTCGAGGAGCAGCGACTCCATTTCCCACCACTCAGCTTCCCATAAAACCCGGAAGGATCGTGAGCCACCTACCAGCCCACGAGTCTTCCAAACCTTCCGATCAGTCGGAAAATCCGAACGAGAGGTCGTCGCAGGATCGTGAAGGGACAGGCCACGATCCTTTCAAAAGATTCGATCGGTCGGAAAATCAACAAGATTGGGACTATGGGACATTCGGTCAGGTCACACGATTCTTCCGATCGTTCGGAAAATTTAAACGGGGGTTTAAGTTCTGAATTCTTCGGGATCACGAGGGTTGCTTCCGAATCTTCCGAGGGTTCGGGAAGTTAAGACAGTTAGACGTAGAGGGATCACGACAGTTGGGCTAGGTTATGATTATTACAAACTTTCCGATCATTCGAAAAATTAAGAAGGTTGGACTCTCAAGGATCACGAGTATTGCGTTAGGTTACGATTCTTTTAAATCTTCTGAGAATTCCGGTTTAGGTTAGGACAATTAGACTACTATAATACTACTATTATAATACTACTACTATAATACCACTATAATAGTAGTTGAGCTAGGCCACGATTCTTCCAAACCTTCTGATCGTTAAAAATTAAGAAGGTTGGGCTCTCAAGGACCACGAGAATTGGGTCAAGTCGTAATTCTTCCAAAATTTCCAATCATTCGAAAAATTAAGGAGGTTAGACACTCAGGGAGCATTGGATGAGGTCATGATTCTTCCAAACCTTTCGAGGACTTGGGAAATTAGAACAGTTAGACACAAAGGGATCACAACGGTTGGGCTAGGCCACGATTCTCATAAACCTTCCGAAAAATTCGAACGAGTGAACGCACCAGGGTCACGAGGGTCGAGTTAGGTCACGCCTCTACCAAATCTCCTGATGGTTCGGAAATTAATAAAGTTAGACATAGAGGGATCACGACAGTTGGGCTAGGCCACGATTCTTTCAGACCTTCCGATCACTCGAAAAATCGAGAAGGTTGGACTCTCAAGGACTACGAGCATCGGGTGAGGTCACGATTCCTCCAAATCTTCCGATCATCCGGAAATTCAAACGAGTGAACACGCCAGGGTCACGAGGGTCAAGTCGGGTCACGACTCTTCCAAACCTCCCGATGTTTCGGAAGGTCAGGACAGTTAGACTCGAAAGGATCACGATTCTCCGCGACCTTCTGCTCGTCCAAAAAAATTCAAACGATCCAACAATCCAGGATCAAGAGTCTCAAATCCGACAGGAACAGTTAGACTCTAAAGGATCTCAACTTTTCCAACCCTTTTTCTCATTTCGAATCCTTCGAAGTGTCAAAAAGGGTTAGATGAAGCTTCTTCTTCGATGATGGAGCAAATCCAAAGGACTGCTGAGGCCTAGAATCCTCTCGGAGGACGCACCCTCGCGCTGCAGAGGCCGGAGCGAAAGGGACCGGGCCACGAGGCGGATCGCGCGCGTCGCTGCGATTTCGGACAGAGAGAAGCGTACGTTGCACTCGCCAGAAGGGAGTGTCCCGTGCGACCCACCCTCTCCACCCTCGCCTCCGCGTCAGTACCCCTCCTGTGATACCCTAGCTACGACCCTGGGTTCCGTGTCTCCCGGGCTGCACCGGGGGGTGAACGCCCTCGCCTGACCCAGACTCAGAATCGATCTCCATTCGTTGCACTGTTGGCAACCCTCGCCCACCCGCCGCACCCCCTCCGAGGCACCCTCTCTCCCAGGGAGGCTCGTCACACTCGTGGAAAATCCAGGAGCCTCGGGAAAAAACCTACGCCTGCTTGGGCCTACTCTTACTCTCCCGATCCTCCCCTTCTCGCCCTCTACTCACCCCCTTTCATCCCCATGGATCCCGATTTTCGATCAGCAGGGTCCGAGATCTTCCAGCTGTGTCCCGCGAACTTCCACGGAGCTGTTGATACTTCTACCAGCTGCAACCTCCGTTCGTTCACCCCCAAGATCGCGAACAACGTCCCGGGGATTTCGTCGAATTCGCCCGATGACGATCGGAGAATTTTTAATAGCCTCTATTCGCGAGCAACCCCCTTGGCCTCGTGAATACTTCATACCCTGCTATTCGAGACCTCTCTCTCTTTCTGTTATAGGCTTCTAGAGCTACCTCGGGAATCCTGGCAGGACGTGTATAGAACCCCGGGCGAGACGGGGGTGGAAAAACGGCCGATCTATTTTCCTACCGCACACACGGTCCACGTGTCCGTATCGCGTTCGCGTAATTTCAAACGGCGCAGCAAGGTTCCCGGATGAAATGCCGCTAGTGTGTAAAGCCGTCGGCGAATATGGTCGCGTAGCAGACAGCGTGGAATTTCGTAGCGAGTTCTACGAGGTATACACGTAACCTTCGTTTTCGCGGCAATCGTTCGCGAACGATCGTCGAAGGGTTAATTACCGGGCGTGCTACTTGTTTTATCGAACGTTCGGATAATATCCAGGGGTGGTTCTTTTCCCTTCTTTTTTTTTTTGTTCCCTCTTCAACCCCTCTGTGTTTGGAGACAGCGCGGTTTCACGTGGTCGCGAGGGAGACGTTATCCGGCGTATGATCGCGACGTAACTCGGTATAAAATTATTAGCGCGAGCTTTACGTAAGAGCCGGCTAATGAAAATAAATCAGAGATAATGACAGGCCTGCTAAAGTGTCCTCGGGGTGTGGAAGTTCCCGGCGCGTGATGTACGACGGTGAATTAAAAAGGCAGCTCGGAGATCGCTGTATCTTTCGACGAAATTAAATCGCGAGATTAATCGCGGAAAAATTCGCCGAGCTTCCAGCGGAATTTAGCAAGAATATGCGAAACGGTCGGCTAAGACTTATAGTTTCTTTGGTTGCAGATTTAACCAGTCAATCATGTTTTGAAAGTGATCTAAGTCAAAATTTAAAAAGTAAATTTTTTAATGAGTTTATCAGTTATTTCACACTACATTATTTTAAATTAAATTAATAAATATATATATATTTTTATAAGTCATATATATACTTTCATAATTATGGGTGAATGTATATAAATTACAGTATTTTGTGTCACGACTATATCCGTCACGCTTCAAATTTAGTTACCATTACTTATTTAAATCGTAATTTTAGCAGAAACTAAAATATATTCGTAAATTTCGATACATTTGGAATCTTTTCGTATACACTGACTAGAATTATTTATCAGTTTGAAGATTTATATACCGGGTAGTTCAGCAACAAACGATCTTCCGCGAAAAAAAGATTAAGGAAAAATCACGTGTCACGTGTCATTCCTAGTTTTTTCGTTTATTAGATATGTAGAATATGTTTATATTAAGTAAATGTTAGTAATAAAATTGTTAATTTTATAAAATAAAGCCGTCTTTTTGATCCAAATATTTTAACATCGTCGCTTACTCTGTGTTTGACGACTATATCCGTCATCTCTTGATGTTCTTTGAGAAATGATCGTTACAGCTGAACGGTTAAGGGCGGAAAGAGAATGCCAAATATCGTTGATTGTATTATTCGCTGGGAAAATTGTTATTGAACTTTTATTGCTCGCCCTGGACCATGATACACCTGGGATTCTTTTTCTGTAGAACGGAAGCGCGGGGTATAAAAGAAAATCGGGCAAAAAGTCGTAGGACAATTGTTTTCGAATAGAATATAAAAGCCGCGTTAAACAGAACAATTTAAAACGGGGAATTCCGTTCGATAACAGTATTTTTCGAACAGCCGGCACCCTCGGCGTTTTGATAAAACTCGCGGACGAAATTTGCGGAATTATGCAAATGCGTATAAAGCGTGCCTGAAAAATTGGATAACTGGGCAACATGTTTGAAAAGACTCCGGTGGGCCGGACAATTTTATTTGGAAATAGACGAATTTTTACGGGATTTTATGAACGGACGTTCATTTTCTGGATTTTATTTTAGAGCCGAGGAAATTTTTTCGCTCAAAATATTTGCACGCCGAAAGATACGATACGTTCGAAATTAACAAAGAAAAATAGCGGAAATTTGAAACTCCCCTTTTTATTTAATTTATTTAGAGTATACAAAATTCAAATCTGCATTGGAATAAAAAAGAATTGGAAATGAGTGGAGTTAACAAAGTTTTCATTTGACTGGTTTAATTACTCGTCTAAAAAATTATTACTTTTTCAACAGAAATAGAATGAAATATTTCTACGAGGAAATTTCTCGTTTTATTAACTTAATTATTCCTCTAAATGGAAAGTTATTAGTTTATCAATGGAAATAAAACAACGTATGTACTTTTACACCAAAAAATATAATACATTAAAACTGGATTCTGCAGAATAAATGAATAAAACATTTCTAAGCTAAAAGGACAGTATAAAAATAAAAAAGAAAAAAAAAACAGAAAAAGGGAGAGAAATTTAAAAACCCAGTATTTTACCAATTATTTTATAGAGAATGTATCTCTGCGAATCAACTAGTCGATTAAATCGAAACCAAAAAATCCAGCTCACCCTAATCCAACCGCGCAGATCTAAAAATTTCGCCTCTCATTTCAATAATCCTTCACAGCAAAACTCCGCTGAGCGAGAAACGCAAAATTGCATCTAACAGTTTTGAATCACAAAGTCAAAAGGTTAATCACGAGACTCACAGACCTACAACACCGCGCTAACTACTTTACAGTCTTGAACGCCGGTAAAAGCTAGGTAAAACCAGAAATAAGTAATTATAAATTAAAAAATAAACAACAAACACCTGCCACGAAGAGTGTAAAAATACCTTTGCCAGGCTTAACACGGAATAACTCGCAATTAAAAAACTCGAAATTTAAAAATGACCCAATTAAATCCCGACCCAGCTCACCCGAGTCTCGACGCCACGCTAACCACTCGTAAATTATAAAATTATATAATCCATATAAACATCAAACATCTTCCACGAAAAGCGTGTAAAAACCGTCACTAGGATTATACGTAAAATAACTCGTAATTAAAAAAATCGAAATAATTTTTTCGAATCTAATGGCCCAATTAAATCCCAACTCAATTGAAATCACCCCCAAGGGGTGGTTTCAACTCTCATGAAGACGAAAAGGGTTCGTCACCCTTAAAATCCCTTCGACATAATCTCTTTGTCTTCGACAACGTGCGAGACTCGTGATTAGAGAATCGGGCTAAAAACGAATATCACGAGTGAGACACGTGGTCCGTAGAAAATGCTCAACGTAAATAACACGAGTGACACTCGTGATAGGAGATTCGGGCCAAACGCGAGTATCACGAGCGAGAGACGTGTTCGGTAGATGATACCCAAGGTAAATAACACGTGTGAGGCTCGTGATTGTTGTCATAATATTAGCTGACGTCTTCCTGTCTCAGAATCAGTCGCGTGTTATCCTTCGCTGAGTTCGGAACACATGGCTGGACGCTCGACCGTCTTTGCTGTCAACTAAGGCACGCGCCATCGGGATTTCGATTCTAAAGCAAGATAGGACAAAAATGCAACCTTTTACTCGCTTACTATCGAGTTTACGTTTCATAAGCTCATTGTTCTACTATTTCCTGTTATTATCATAACGTACGAAAACCATACTTTGACGAGTCTAACTCGTAATCAGTTAGACGCAAATCACGAATTATTAAATTTGTTTTTTATTTTGCTCGACGAATGTTTGTGGGACACATTAGATACGTAAACAAAGATATATAAATCTTGTTTATATCACGTTTTAAATGCGAACACTCCGTGTCCTCCACTTTGGGTTCATTTATTGATCATTCAGGTCCAGATTCTTCCGAGTTAACTCATGGAGCACGGTGAGATTAAAAATGTCCCATCTTTTTGATACATGATAATGCATGGTGGAACATTTTTAAACCCACCTCGAAATATTGCAATAGCTCCATGCGCATAGGCACGGTGAGAGTATTTGAGTCCCACTCTATAATAACAAATTGGATTGAATTACTATTATTTTTTTATGTTTCTATATTATGCAATACCTTTGTTAATAACATACCAATTTTGTTTAATTTAAAACGCGATAAAATTTCCGTGCAACATGGGTCTATTTTATTTTCTGAAATTCTATGTCTCAAAGAGTTAAATGATATGGCAAGAAATTAATTCTACATAAGAAATTATGTAATACACAGGATGAATCGTAGTTAGCGAGGCCTTCAAAATATTTTTAAGAAGAATGTCAAGCGTCGATGAGGACATCGAAAGTTCTAGTCTAAGAAAATATCCTAGCTGGGTCGAAATTGAAATCGCAAGCCAAGGGGTTAACCATCCTTAGCGGCCACTGTTCTCGCCTTCGTCGCCAGATGGATTCCAAGTTAAGGGAGGTTTGAGGATTTCCTCGCAAGTCCTCGGTAAACCCTCCAATTCCTATATATACCATGGCTAGTCCTTCAATAGTCTCCAATCTAAGGCAGGACCCGATGAGTCCACTAGCAGACCCAGAACGAAACGCATCTCTTCTTTTCCATTTCTTCCTTACACTACAACAGCAACACCATGGATACCCAGGGTTACTAAGGACCCCAAACTTCACGGAGGAGGACCACACAAACTTTTTCCAAAAAAGACGTCTTATCTCCTGACCAGGGAGATATTGCACCGAGATAAACTCTTTCGCTCTACCTAAAATAGACTTTTGCTTTTGGTAACCTCGAAGTAACCATTCTCGTTAGAAATCGAAAGGGGCCAGTCTTTGTCTCGGTTAATACCCGGGAAATAATACGGGTGCGGAAAACGGTTCCGATGGCTAGCGAAGGAAAGTGATTTACCGATGGCGTCGCGACTGAATCGCAGGAGTGGCGTCGGAGTCAAAGGGACGCATCGAGGCGTCCTGCG
>NW_027471533.1:0-24066 GCF_051020765.1 Lasioglossum baleicum
ACGTTATCAAAAGATTTGACACTCGACCCTCTAATTCTTACATGAAATTACGGTGCCTGTGTCTAAAATGACTACTCGTTTGTTTCTCTAATAAGAAGTTGTACCCACGATGCTGCTGGTTATGTTCCCGGAATGTAAGGTATGCGATAAAGTGAATGACGTTGTGCTAAGTGGATATGATCTTCAAAGAATTGACTCTCTACATTAATATTCAAGGCGTGAAATAAGTTTATGCTGTTAATTCAATACTGTTCAGCAAATTTATTGCACGAATACCAGGCATGACTCTCGGAATCATAAGTATAGGTGAAGCAGTTGACGCAGCCGTTCGAATCTCGAAGAAGCTGGTAATGCTTTCGAAAGCTTTGACACTCGATGTTCTAATTCATAGATGAAATTAACGAGCCGGTCACTGAAATGTTTACTAATTTGATGCTCTGAACACGAAGTTATACACACGATGCAGCGATATATATTCTCAGATGGTAAGTTATCCGCTAAAGAGTAGGACGTTATACAAATTGGTAGCATTCGCAAACGGTTTGTCGTTATACTTTAATATTCAAACCGCTAACTAAGGTGTCTATAGCCAATACTCTTCAGCGCTTTTACTCCCGGTTGCCACATTTGTCTCTCGGTATCACTGGATATGTGAAGATTGTGATGCAGCAGATCGACTGTCAAAGATGGTGGGAACGTTCACGAACGGTTTGAACCTCAACCGACTAGGTCATACTTGAAGTTATGGTACCAATGACTAAAAAACGTACTAATGTATCTCTCTAACCACGAGGTCATACACCCGATACTCCAGGTCATGTTGTCGTAATTAAAGACCATCGGTAGAAAGTTTTACTCTATACGAATAGGTATCGTTCTACAACGGTTTGACCGTCTGCCTTATTATTCATACCTTGAACTGTGGTGCCTGTTTCTAGTACTGTACAGCGCATTTACTCTCGGAATATCTCGTTCGACTTTCGGAATCGCAGGATATATGAAGCTATTGACGTACCCATTCGAATCTGAAAGACGAGAGTAACTTTCACGAACGGCATGGCCCTCAATCTTCTTGTTCATATTTGAAAATCAGGTGCGCGTCACTACATTGCTTCTCTGTATATTGAACTGCAGCGTCAAACGGTTTGAGAACGTTACCAATTCCAGTAAAGTTAAACGTCTTTCCGAAGACCACATCCTCCGAAAAACTACCCAGCCGTATCAAGAGTTAAACACCGTGTTCAGATGTACGAACTAGTATGCATTTTAGTGATGAGCACCGTAATTTCATGTACAAATTAGGAGGTCGATGGTCAAACCGTTCGAGAACGTTACCACACTCTCTGAGAGTCGAACGAATAAGCCTATAGCTTCATCTGTCCTGTGATTCCGAGAATAAAACTAGGTAATCCGAGAGTACATCTGCTGAAGAGTATTCGCACTAGATGCCTTACTTCGCGGAGTGAATACTAAAATAGAGCGTCACATCGTGTGAGATCGTTGTTAATTGCTATAAACTCAAACATTTCACCGAATACCTTACCGTCCAAGAAGATAATCAGAGATATCGAGAGTATCAGTTCGTGTTCACGGAAAAAAAATGAATATTCATTTCAGTCAGGGGAACCATAACTTCATGCACGAATTAGCAGATCGGCAGTCAAACCGCTCGTGCAATTTACTACCCCCTTTGAGAGTCGAACGGGTATATCAAAGGTTTCACATATCCAGCGATTTCGAGAGTCAAGCCTTGTATTCCAGGAATAAATCCGCTGATCAACATTGACAATAGACAGTCTCATTCCCGGTCTGAATATTACAGTTGAGAGTCAATCCGTTGGAGAACATAACAAATGGCTATAATTTTATACTTTTACCGAATACCTTACCTACCCAGAACCTGACCCACAGTAGCGAGTAACATGCTCAGAGCTCACGGAAACAAATTAGTAGACATTACAGCAGAGGCACACCTTATTTTCAGGTATCAATTAGGAAATCGAGTGAGAAACCTTTCGAGATCGATCCCAACTTCTTTGGGAGTCAAACTTCTATGTCCATAGCTTCAACTATCCTGTGATTCCGATAGTCAAATCTGTTATACCGGGAGTGAATCCACAGCACAGTATTGGCAATAAACACCATAATTCACGGTTTGAATTTCAAAGCAGGCTGCCACGCCGTAGTAGAACAATGCTCACAGGTGTTGTGTCAAACTTGTTACAGAATGCCTTTATCCGGAAAAACTAACACGCTGTATCGGGATTATAATACCGTGCTGATAGGATCAAACTAGTATACACTTACTGACGAGCACCTTAATTTAATGCATGAATTAAAAGATCGAGTGTCAAACATTTCGAGAACGATACGACCTTCTTTTAGAGACGAACGGCTGAATTAATAGCTTTACCTATCCTGTGGTTCCGAGAAACAAGACACGTATTCCAGGAGTAAATCCGCTGTGCACTATTGGCCACCGAAACACTAATTCACGGCATGAATATGAAAGTAGAGAGTCAGGCCGTTTGAGAACGTTACCAATTGGTATAAAGTCATCGTCTTTATCGCATTCCTTACCATCCGGCAACCAAACACGCTGTACCGAGTGTCATGTTTATTGTTCACGGAAACAGATTAGTAGACATGCTAGCAGACGGACACCATATTTTCATGAATTAATATCAAAATAGAGAGTCAAACCGATAGAGAAAGTAACCACCTTCATTCGGAGTCCAAACGCCAAGAAAATAGCTTCATCTATCCTGCGATTCCGAGAGTCAAACCAGGTATTCCAAGTGTAAATCCACTGAATGGTATTGAGAATAGACACCGTAATTTACGGCTTGAATGTTAAAGTAGAGCGTGAAACCGCTTGAGAACCCTACCAGTTGGTATAAAGTCAAACGTTGTACCGAAGTCCATGCCTTGCAAGAACTTAACCCGCTGTAGCGAGTGTCATGTTTAGTGCTCACGAAAACAATTTAATAGACAATTTTAGTCGACGGACACCACATTTTAGTGCATAAATGTCATCATCGAGGGTCAAAGCGTTCGCGAATTTTACCACCTGCTTTGAATGTTGCAAACTTAATTCAATAGCTTCATACATTCTGTGATTCGGAAAGTCAAACCAGATATTCCTGGAGTAAATGCGCTGTACAGAATTGGCAACAGACACTTCAATTCACGGTTTGAATTTTAAAGCATGCCGTCAGGCGGTGTATAACGCTACCTATAGGTGTAAGTTCAAACTACTTACATAATGCCTTACCCTCCGAAAAACTAACCCGCTCTATCGAGAGTATAACACCCTGATCAGAGGTACGAACTTGTATTCATTTCAGTGACGGGCAGCTTATCTTCATGAATGAGTCAGAATATCAGGGGCTGAACTGCTCGAGAACGTTGCCACTATCTCTGAGAGACGAACGGCTGCGTCAATAGCATCACCAATCCTGCGGTTACGAGCGTCATACCTGGTATTCCGGGAGTAAATTCTCTGAATGGTATTGCCAATAGACACCTTAATTCACGGTTTGAAAATTAGCGTAAAGCGTCGTACCGCAGATGATACCTATTCGTATAGAGTCAATCTTTTTACCGAAGGCCACACCCCCCGATAAACTAACCCGCAATATCGATAGATTATCGCCGTGATCAGTAAAACACATTTGCATACGCTTCAGTGACGGGCGCCTTAATTTCGCGTATGAAATGCAATATCGAGGGTAAACCGTTGGTTGAACGTGACTACCTTCTTTGGGATTCGATGCTGTGACTTCAAGTGTCAAACCCGGTATTCTATTAGATAATCCGCTGAACAGTATTGACAATAGATACCTTAACTCACGGTTTGAATATTAACGTAGAGAATCCATCCATCGAGATTACGAATTGGTATAAAGTAATTCTATTTACCGATTATCTGACATTCCTAGAACCTAACCCGCTGCAGCGAGTGTATTGCTCAGTGCCGACGAAAACAACCTAGTAGAGATTTTATCAGACGGACACATTTTTCCACGTATGAATAGGAAGATCGAGGGACCATCCGTCAGAAAACGGGACCACACTCTTCGGGAATTGAACTCCTTAATCAATAGATACACGTATCCTATGTTTTCGAAGGTCAGACCCGGTATCCCGGAAGTCAGCCCGCTGTATTGCAATGGCAGTGGACACTTTAATTTACGGTATGAATACTAAAGCAGAGAGTCAAACAGTCGGAAAATATTACCATTTGGTACTGTGTCAAACTTTTGTCGGAAGGCCCTACCTTCCGAGAACATATCCAGCTGTATCAAGAGTGTAACTTCGTGTTGAGAGAAACAAATTAGTAAAAATTTTAGTCGCGGCATCTTAATTTCACGTTTGAATTAGAAGATTGGGAGACAAACCGTTCCAGAACGTTATGACCTTTCTCGAGAATCGCACATCAATGACAATAGCTTCACCTGTACTGAGAAACAGAGAGGGGTCTCAGGAGTAAATCCGCTGCACAGTATTAGCATTGAACTTCCCATATCAGGGTATAGACATTAAGGCATACTGTCATACCGCTGTAGAACGTTACCATTTGGCATAGAGTCAAACTTGTTACTGGCGGCTGTACTTTCGGGGAATTTACCCCTTTCTATTGAGAGTATAACCTTTCGTCCAAAGAAACAAACCAGTAATCATTTTAGTGACGGAAGTGCTAATTTCATCTATGAATTTGAAGATCGAATATCAAACCCATCGTTAGTGTCACTAGCATCCTCGATAGTCCAACAGCTGCGTCATTGGCTTCAACTACACTTTTGATTCCCAGATTCAATACTGGTATTCCAGGAGTAATACCGCTGAACAGTATTGGCCATAGACACTATAATTCTCGGAATCAGGAATCAATATTAACGTACAGAGCCACATAGTTGTACAAAGTTACCTACTGGTATTGGGCCTAAATTTTCATCGAAGGCCGTACAATCCGAGAAGCCAAACCGCTGTATCGAGAGTATAACTTCGTGGTCGTAGAAGCAAGTTAGTATACATTTTAGTAAAGGGCACCTTAGTTTCATACATGAATCAGAAGATCAAGTGTCAATCAGTTTGAGAATGTCACCACACGCCTTGAGAGCCGAACGGCTAAGTTGATAGCTTCACCTATCCCGAGATTCCGAGAGTCACACCTGGTATTCCGGGAGTAAATCCGCAGAACAGTATTAGAAATAGTTACCTTAATTTAGGGCTTGAATATTAATCTACGGAGTTAAACCGTTGTAGAACGATTGTTATTGCTATAGTGTCCAACTTTTTATCGACGCCCTTACATTCCAGGAACATCATCCGCTGCATCGGGAGTACAACTTCGTGTTCAGTGGATCAAATTAGTATACATTTTAGTGACCGTTCGAGAATGTTACCACCTTCTTTGTGATTCAGACGGCTATGTCAATAGCATCATACATGCCGTGATTCAGAAAGTCAAACGAGATATTCCGGGAGTTAATGCGCTGTTCAATATTTGCAATACATATCTTAATTCGCGGATTGAATATTAAAATAGAGAATTAAAGCATATGAGAACATTTCAATTGCTATATAGTCAAACATTTTTCGGAATGCCTTACCGACCGAGGAGCTAACCCTCCGTATCAAGAGTATAGTGTTTAGAGAAACACATTGCTATACAATTTCGTGACGGCACCTTATATTCATAGATGAATTGAAATGTCGAGTGTGATAGCTTTCGTGAACGTTACCAGCTTCTGTGACTGACGGACAGGTAAGAAAATAAATTCACCTATACAGTGATTCTGAGAATCAAACCAGGCATTCCTGGAGAAAATCCGCTCGACATTATTGGCAGTGGACACCTTAGTTAACAGTCTGAATATTAAAGTAGAGCGCCGAAGCGTTCTATGACATTGCCAATTGATATAAAAACAAACACTTTACCGATGGCCTTAGCTTCGGCGAAGCTAGCTCGCCCTGTCAAGAGTATAACTTCCTGCTCAGAGGAAGATATTAATCGTCATTTCAGTGACGGGCACATTAACTTCATATATGAATTAGAGTATCGATGGTCAAACCGTTTGGGGACTCTGCCATCCTCTATCCTGTGATTCCGAGACTCGAATCAGGTAATACCGGAGTAAATCTGCTGAAGAGTATTGACAATTTACAACTTATTTCATGGTATCAATATTAATGTAGTAGTCAAACCGTCGGAGAACATCACCAATTCGTATAAAGACATTCCATTTTTGAGTACCTTACCTTCTGAGATCCAATTCTGCTAGTAGCGAGTATCCAGCTTAATGTTAACGGAAACAAATTAGTTGACATTTCCGCGAAAGGACACCACATGTATGTGTATAGATATCGACATCGAGAGTCAACGCGTTCGAGGACGTAACCACCTTCCCTGGAAGTCGCACACCTATGTACATAGCAGCAGCTATCCTCTGATTACGAGAGGCCAATCATGTATTCCAGGAGTAAAAGCCGTGGAGCAGCATTGGCAATAAACACCTGAACTCACTGTATGAATATTAAAGAACAGAGTCAAACCGCTGGTGAACGTTACCTATTGATACAACGTCAAACTCTTCACCGGATACCTCACCTTCCGGAAGCATAACCCGCTGTATCGTGGGTATAACTTCGGGTTCAGGGAAACAAATTAGTTGTCGTTCAGCAGACGGATACCTTAATTTCATGTATGAATTACAAAATCGAGGGTCAAACAGTTCGAGAACGTTACTAACTTCTTTCAGAGTCGAACGGCAGCGTCAACAGCTTCACCTAACCTGGGATTCCGAGAGTCAAACCAGGTACTGCGGAAGTAAATCTGTTGAACAGTTTTGGGTAATAGCCACCAATGTTTGAATATTAATTTCAATCGTCAAACCGTTTGAGAATGTCACCAATGGGTATAAAGTCATACTTTTTTACCGAGTACCATAGCTTACGAGAACCTAACATAAATTGGTATATATTTTAGTGCCGAGCACCTTAATTTCATGTATGTATCAGGAGGCTCAGGATGGAAATGTACAAGGTCGTTACCCCCTTCATTGGGAGCCGAACAGCTAAGTCAGTTGCTACACCTATCCTGTGATTCCCAGAGTCAAATGAGGTACCCTGGCAGCATTTCTTCTGAGCAGTATTGGCATTAGGCACGCTAAATATTTAAGGACAATGTGAAATCGTTGTAGTTTGTTACCTATTGGTAGATAGTCAAATTTCTAACGATGGCCCAACATTCCTGGAAGATAAACCCGCTGTACCGGGAGTACATCTTTGTGTTTAGTGGAACAAACTAGTATTCACTTCAGTGACGATTTCGTTATTCAACACAATTTCGTGCATGAATAAGAACATCGATCGTCATGACGTTTGATATCATTACCACATCTTTTGAAGGTTGTCCAGCAAAATCAATACGATCATCTATACTGTGACTACGAGAGACAAATCAGGTATCACCGGAGTAAATCCGCTGAACTGTATAGGAAGATGACATCCTAGTTCACGGCATGAATATTAAAGTAGAGCGGGAAACGGTTTGGAAATTTTAACAATTGATGAAAAGTCATACCTTTTGCCTATGCCTTGCCTTCCGGGAACATAACCCGTTGCAAGGAGTGCCCTGTTTACTGTTCACGCAAACAAATCAGTCGACATTTTGGCATAGTGACACCTTATTTTCATGTCTGTGCGCCAAAAACGAGATTCAACCCTCCGGGAACGATCCTGCCTTCATCGAGATTCGGGATTCGACACCTTAATTTCATGTATGAATTAGAAGGTCGAAAGGGAAATCGTTCCGGAACGTTACCACCTGCATTGAGTATGGCACATCCAAGACAATAGCTTCACCTATCTTGTGATTCCGACAGTCACACCAGGTATTTGGGGAATAAATCCGCTGCACTGTATTGGCTCTGGACACATTGTTTCACAGATGGAATATTAAAGTAGTGTTTCAAACCGTTTAAGGACGATACCAATTTGTATAGCATCATACTCCTTACCGGATACCATACCTTCCGTGACAGAAACCCGCAGCATGCAGGCTACAAATTCGTGTTCAGAGAAACGAATAAGTATACATTTTAGTGACGTGCACCTTAATTTCATGTACGAATTAGAAGATCGAGTGTCAATCCGTTCGGGAATGTTACAAACTTCTGTGAGGGACGAAAGGTTAAGTCAATAGCTTCACCTCTCATGTGATTCCGAGAGTCAAAGCTGACATTCCGCGAATAAATCTGCTAAATAGTGTTGTTAACAGACACCTTAATTCACGGTACGTGTATCAAAGTAGAGCGGCAAATCGTCTGAGTGCGTTTCCAATTGGTTTTATGTCAAATGTTCTACCGAAAACCTTACCCTCCGCTAAACTATCCCGCTGTGTCGAGAGTGTAAAATCGTGATCAGAAGGAGGAATTGCTATTCATTTAAATGTACATGCATCTTAATCTCATGTGTTCATTAGAAAATCGATGGTCAAACCGATGGAGAATGATACCACATTCTTTGACAGTCGAACGGCAAAGTCAATAACTTCATCTATCCAGTGATTCCGAAAGTCATCAGCTATTTCAGGAGTAAATCCCCTGGAACGCATTTGAAATCGACACCTTAATTCACGGTTTGAATGTTAAAGTAGAGCGCCACACCATTGTAGAACGCTACCTATTCGTAGAGAGTCAAACTTTTTACCGGAGGCCTTACCTTCCGAGAAGGTATCCTGCTATATCGTGGGAATATCTTCGTATTCAGAGAGGCAAATTAGTGTACGTTTTAGTGAGGAGCAATTTCATTTCTGGTATGATTTAGAAGATCGAGTGTCAAACTGTTCTTGATCGTTACCACCTTTTTTCGAATTAAGAGACTAAGTAAATAAATATCTTCAACTCTCCTGTGATTCCGAGAGGCGGACCAGGTATTTCGGAAGTAAATCCATTGTACAGTATTGGCAATACACGCCAAAAATCACTGTGTGAATATTAAAATTGAGTCAATCCGTTGAAAAACATTACCATTTGGTATAAAGTGAAATATTTGGCCGGATACCTCACCCTCCGAGAACCAAACCCGCTGTAGCTAGTGTCCTGCCGAGTGCCCACGGAAACAAATTAGTATATATTTAAGCAGTCGTACACATTATTTTCACCTTAAATACATAAAACGTGAGACAACCCGTTCGAGAACGATCCCAACTTCTTTAAGAGTTGTACAGCTGTGACAATTGCTTCACACATTTTGTGATTGCGAAAGTCAAGCGATGTATTCCGAGCGTAATACTCTGAACAGTTTTGGCATTAGACACCTTATTTCAAGATTTGAATGCTAATGTAATACATCAAATTGTTGAGAACGTTTGCAGATGGTATAAAGTCAAACTTTTTACAAAAGGCCTTACGTTCCGAGAGGCTGGCCCGCCGGAGTAAATGCGTTGATCGGTATTGGCAAAAGACACCTGGAGTACATGGTTCGACTCTCGGAATCACATCATAGGTGAAGCTACTTACATAGATGTGCTGCTCTAAATGAAGGAGGTAACGATTTCGGACGGTTCATTGCTAGATCTTCTAATTAGTACATGAAATTTACGTTCCCTACACTAGAATGTATTCTAATCTGCTTCTGTGAACACGATGTTGCACTCTCGATGCGGGGAGTTAATTTCTCCAACGGTAAGGTATTCGGTAAGAAGAATGACATTATACCAATAGGTGACGTACTACCATGGATTGACTCTGAACTTTAATAGCTTTGCGGCGAAATAGGGAGTCCAATGCCAGTATTGTATGGGCTATTTAACTCCGGAGTGCCTGGATTGACTATAGGAATCACAGGGTAGGTGAAGCTATTATTCTAGCCCTTTCATCTCTCAAAGAACGTGGTAACATTATCGATCGGATGGGCACTCGATTTTGCTAATCATACGTGAGGCTAATGTATCCGTCTGCTGAAATGTCTACTAATTTGTTTCTGTGATCACTAAACTAGGCACTCGCTACAGCGCGTTATATTCTCGAAAGGGATGGTCCTTGGTAAACGCTTCGACTCCAAAGCAAATGATAGCATTCTCGAGGGGCTTTTATCTCGACATCAATATTCGTACCGCCAATTAACGTGTCAATTGGTAATAGTGCACAGAGGATTGACTCCCGGAATTTCAGATCTAGCCCTCGGAAACGGAGGATAGGTGTATGTATTGACTTAACCGTCCGACTGCCAAAGAAGGTGGGAACGATCTCGATCGGTTTGACACTCGATTTTCTAATTCATTCATGAAGATACGGTACCCGTCACTGCAATGGTGACTAATCTTTTCATTCTGAACACGAAGTTATACCCACGATACAGCGGGGTATGGTCTCGGATGGTAAGGTATACGGTATGGAGTATGACGTTATACCAATTGGTATCATTCTCCAGCAGTGTGACTCTGTACTTAAGTATTCATGCAGTGAATTGAGGTGTTTATTGCCAATACTGTGCTGTGCATTTATACCTGGAATACCTGATTTTCCTCTCGGAATCAGAGGTTAGCTGCAGGTATTGACTTAGGTGTGCAACTTTCAAAGAAGGTTCTGAAGATCTCCAGCGCTATGACTCTCGATGTTGATATTTATACACAAACATGTGGTTGCTGTCCGCGGAAATGTTTACCAATTTGTTTCGGTTAACACTAAGCAGGACACTCGCTACAGCAGGATTGGATATCAGAAGGTAAGGTATTCAAAAATGGAATGTCTTTATACGAATTGGTAACGTTCTGAAACAGTTTGGCGCTCTATTTTAATATTCATACCATGAATTATGGTACCTATTACCAATACCGTTAAGCGGATTTACTGTCGGACTACCTGGTTTGATTCTAGGAGACGTAGGATCGGTGATGCTATTGACTAAGCCGCCAAACTCTCAAAGAATATGGTAACGTTCCCAAAATGCTTGACACTCGATCTGCTAATTCAGACATTGAAATAAGGCGCCCGTCACTGAATTGAATACTAATTACTGTCTCCCAACACGAAGTTAAACTCTCGATAAAGCTGGTAACTTCAGGAAGGTAGGGCTTCTGTGAAAAATATGATTCTATTGCAATATGAAACGTCCTACAACGATTTGAATCTGTACCTTAATATTTATTCCGTGAAATAGGATGACTAATGCCCATACTAGATTGCAGATTTATTCGCGGAATTCCTGATTTGACTCTGGGAATGTTAGGAAAGGTGCCGCTGTTAGCATAGCCGTTCGAAATTCAGAGAAGGTGGTAACGGTTCCGAACGGTTTAACACTCGATCTCCTAATTAATACATAAGATGATGGTGGCAGTCACCAAAATGGGTACTAATTAGCGTCTCCGAGCACGAAGTATTACTCGGGATACAGCAGGCTAGCCTCTCGGAAGACAAGGTCGTCGGTAAAGGGTTTGCCCCTATTCCAATATGTGGCGTTCTACGACAGTTTGACTCTGTACATTATCATTTATACTGTGAAATGGGCAGTCTAGTGCGAATACTTTAGAGCGGATTAACTCCTGGAGTACCTCGTTTCGCTCTAGGTATCACATCGTGAGTGAAGCTATTGACTTAGCCGTTCTATTCTCAAAGAAGGTGGTAACGTTCTGGAACCGTTTGACCCTCAATCTTCTAATTTATACACGAAATTAAGATGCCGCTCGCTAAAATGTATTCTAGTCTGTTTCCCTAAACACCATGTTATACTCTCGATACGACGGGTTAGCTTCTCAGAAGGTAAGGTATCGGGTAAAAGGAATGACCTTATGCGCAATGGTAATGTTCTCCATCGGTTTAACTCTCTAGATTAATATTCATAAAGTGAATTAAGCTGTCAATTGCAAATAAACTTCAGCGGACATACTCGCCGGATTACCTCATTTAACTCTCGGAACCACAGGAGAGGTGAAGCAATATACATAGATGTCCGACTCTCGAAGAGGATGGTAACCTTCTCACTTTCTTCTGTCCATACGATGTATATTCCTCGTCCTAGTATTAAACATTATTGCGGACTGTCATCCATGCCGTCGCCGGGTACGTGATCACTGTGTAGAAGTGAGGCGTTGAATAGCGGCGTTTTCATATCGTATCATTCACTTCAGGTTTCACAGCGACTCTTACCACGATTACGACGGTCCGATAAACACAATTACAAACACGCACTCACTTCACGGAACCACTTCTCCCGGAACACAATACATTCACCACTGATGCTGGGATCCGCGAAATGCCACGAGATTCGTCCACACTGCTCGGAGTCGTACGAGGGAATGTACAGAAAGCTAACCATATCCTATCACGGTTCTTACTACGCAGCCCAATCCACCGGCCCACTTAATTTAATTATATCTGTCATTCAATAATTCTTGTAAGCTATTTCCTATTTTTGCTTCATTTCCTCATGTCCGAATCATGTATGCCCGAGTACGGTTAGTAACCCAATCACGAGTGGGCAACCGAAACTTACTCACAACATCACCGGTCCGATACAAGGCAGACCAATCCACCTGCACATTTACCGTGTATATTGTGGGCATTTAATGACCCCTACTTTCCGAACATCTATCCCGCTGTAGTGAGAATCGTAAATAAAATCCTGGGAAATAAATTAATGTACGTGGTATCTACGCACCCATTATTTTAATGTACGTGTGGCAGAGTCGAGTGTTAAACTGTTCTAGAACCTTACCACTTCACGTTTGAGTCTATCCGCTAAGTAAGTAACTTCACCAATCCCGTTATTCCAGGGGTCAAACCAGCAATTCCTGGAATCAATCCAATGTACCGTATTGGCAATATACATATAAATGCACGGTATGATTAGTAAAGTAGAGAGTCAAGCCGCTGTAGAATGTTCCTTATTGCTATAGAGTCAAACTTTGTACCGAAAGGACTACCTTCATACAACAAACCACGAACTCGCGAGAGCCTAACTTAATGTCCATGGAAACAGATTAGTGAACAGTGTAGCAGACGGACACATAAATTTTGTATTTGAGTACCAACGTCGACAGTCAAACCGGTCGAGTACGTTATCAATTTCATTGAGAGACGAATCGCTAAGTCAATAGCATCACATACCCTGTTATTACGAGAGTCACATCATATACTCCGGTAGTCAATCCACCGTAGAGTATTAGCCAGAGAAACCTTAATTCGCCGTATGAATAGTAATGTAGAGAGTCAGACCATTGACGTACTTTAAATCTTGATGTAGATTCAAACTCTTCACTGAAGACCTATACCTTTCAAAGAACCAGACCGGCATTAGCGAGGGTGAGACTGCGAAAGACGGGACCTATGGCATTAAACGTAACACAAAATTGGGTGCTCTATTTTAAACATTAGTGGGCGGGTCGACTGCCGAACCGATGGTGACCGTTACCAGTACTTCCGAGGACATCACCGCTATGTGAATACCATCACCATTCTTGTTGTCCCTAGAGTCATACGAGGACATTTGCCTTTTAAGCAACTGCACAGGCTTTTCAGTGGACAGCTTAATCCACGGTTCGAATATTAGTGTCGAAAGAGAAACCTTTTGAGAACGTAATCACTTGCAGCTAGACAATCATTTTATTGTGGACCATACATTCCGAGGACGGAACACTTGCAGAGAGAGTCTAACTTAATACTAACAAGGAAAAACTAGCGGACATTGTAGCAAATAAACATAATAAATATCTATATTAAATATCTCAATATCAAACATGCATAGCAATATCGTAATTCCAGTCATTCGAGAACGTCACCAGCTTTTTTGAGAGTGGAACATCTATCTTAGAAGACACAACTATCCTGTGATTCCGAACCTCAAACCAGGTATTCGGAGAGCCAATCCGCTGTGCAGTATTGACAATAGACACCATAATTCACGGTATGGATATTACAGCGGGGCGTCAAACAATTGTAGAACGTTACCTATTCGTATAGCGTCAAGCTTCTTACCGAAGACATTTCCATCCGAGAACCTAACCCGTTGTATTGAGAGTATAACTTCGTGATCACACAAATAAATTAGTATACATATTATCGGCGGGCACCTTAAATTCGTGTATGAGTGAGGAGATCGTGAGTCAACCAGTTGCAGAACGTTACCACCATTTATGCGGGTCGCACAGCTATGGCACCCGTTTCTACTCTACTGTAATTCTGAGAGTCAAACCAGGTATTTCGGGGGTAAATCCGTTGTAGAGAAATGGAAATGGACACCGTAATTTTCGGTACTAATATTAAAGCAGAGAGTGAAAACGTCTATGAACGTTACCACTTTGTATAGAGTCAAGTTTCTTACCGAATATCAGACCTTCCGAGAACCAAAGCCGCTGTATGAGTGTATCTTAGTTTTCAAGGAATCAAAGAAGTAAACATATTAGCAGGCATGCACTTTAATTTCATGTACGAATAGGATGATCGAGAGTCAGACCTTTCGAGAACTTTACCTCCTACTTCGAGAGTCGAGATCAAAGTCAACAGCTCCACCTGGCCTGTGATTCCGAGAGTCATGCCAGTTATACACAGAGTAAAGCCGCTGAACAGTATTGGCAGTAGACACCTTAATTAACAGTATGAATATTCAAGCAGAGCGTCAAACCATTATAGAACGTAACCTATTGGTATAGTGTCATACTTTTTACAGAAAGGCTTACCATCCGAGAACCTAATCCGCCGTATTTGGAGCATAACTTCGTGTCCAGAGAAACACGCTAGAATACATTTTCATGCCGCGGACCATAATTTTATATGAATTAGAAGATCGAGTGACAACCCGTTCATCAACGTTAACACCTTCTTTGAGAGTCGCACACCTAATTCCATAGCAACACATATCCTATGATTCCGATAGTCAATCCAGCTATACCGGGAGTAAATCGGCTGGACATTATTGGCAATTGACCCCTCAATTCACGGTTTGAACATTCAAGTAGAGCGTGAAACCATTTGAGAACGTTGCCAATTGGTGTAATATCAAAAGTTCTACAGAAGACCTCACCCTCCGAGAACTTATTCCGCCGTTTCCAGAGTACATCATCGTGATCAGATATACAAATTAGTTTTCATTTCAGTAACAGGCAGCTTAAGTTCATGTATGAATTAGAAGATCGAGAGCCAAGCCGATGGAGAACGTTACCAACCTATTTGAGAGTCGCAAAGATAAGTAAATATCGCCACCGATCCTGCGATACTGGTAGTCAAACCAGGTATTCCTGGAGTACATCCGTTCAACTGTATTGACGTTTCGCACCATATATCACGGTATGAATATTAAACTGATGCGTCAAATCATTTGAAAACGTTACCCATTATTATAAAGTTATACGTTTTACTCAATATCCTACATTCCGGGAACCTATCAGGCTGTATCGAGTGTCTTGCTTACTGTTTACGGAAACAAATCAGTAGATATTTTAGCGGACGGACCTCACATGCTTGGGTTGTTGATATCAGCATCGAGAGTCAATGCGTACGAGAACGTTACCAGCTTCTTTGAGCGTCGCACAGCTAAGTCAATAGCTACAGATATTCTGTGATTCCGAATGTCAGACCAGGTACTGCGGGAGAAAATCCGCTTAGCAGTATTGGTAATGGACACCTTAATTCGCGGTTTGAATATTAATGTGTACCGTCAATCCGTTTCTGAAAGCAAGCAAATGGTATAAAGTCAAACGTTTTACCGAAGGCATTACCTTCCGAGAATCTCACCCGCTTCATCGTGAGAATAACTTCGTGTTCGGAGTATCAAATTAGTAAACATTTCAGTGACGGGGACCTCAATTTGAAGTATGAATTATAAGATCTAGTGCCAAAACGTTCGAGATCGTTATCACCATCTTTGAGAGCCGAACGGCTGAGTCAATAGCTCCACCTAGCCTGTGATTCTGAGAGTCAAACCAGGAATTCCGGGAGTTAATCCGCTGAACATTATTGGGATTAGACATCTTAATACGCGGTATGAGTATTAGAGCGGAGATTCAAACCGATTGAGAACGCTACCAATTGGTACAAATCCATTATTTCTAAAGGTTACCTGATATTCCGAGAACTCAACGCGCTTTATCGAGTGTCTTGCTAATTGTTCACGTTAACAAATGAGTCGATATATTCGACGGCGGATACAACATTTTCATAAATAAATACAAGAATCAGGAGTAAAGCCGGTCGAAAGCGGAACCACCTTGTTTGAGAGTTAAACGGCTAAGTCAGAAGCTTCACCTATCCTGTGATTGCGTGAGTCAACCCAGTGTAAACCAGTGTAAATCTGCTGAACAGTACTGGTAATAAACACCTTAATTCTCTGTATGAATTGAAGATCAATAAAAATTCATATAACGTCATTCGTTTTACCGAATACCTTACCTTCCGATAACCTAACTTGCTGTAGCGTGAGTCTTGCTTAATGTTCACGGAAGGAAGATAGCAGAAATTTGAGCAGATGGAAACCACATTTTCATCTATGAATAGAATAATAGAGAGTCAAGCCGTTCGACAACGATCCCACCTCATCTGAGAAACGAACGGCGAAATCAATAACTTCACCCACCGCGTGATTCCGAAAATTAAACCAGATAGTCCGGATGTAAATGCGCTGAACAGTTTTCGCTACAGACACCTTAATCCACGGCTTGAATATTAAAGTGCATAGTCAAGCCGTTTTAGAGCGTCAGCAATTTGTATGAAGTCAATCGTTTTAACGAAGGCCCTACCTTCCGAAAAACTGATCCGCTGTGTCAAGGGTATAGCAACGAGTTCAGACAAAGATATTAGTATACATTTCAGTGACGGGCAACTTATCTTCATGTATGAATTAGAATGTCGATGGTCAAACCGTTCGAGAACGTTACCACCTTCTACGAGAGACGAACGGCTACGTCAATAGCTACACATATCGCGTGATTCCATGAGTCAAACCAGTTATTCCCGGAGAAAATCTGCTCAACAGTGTTGGCTAGGGACACCTTAATTCACGGTTCGAATATTAACGTACAGAGTCTATCCGTATGAGAACGGTACCAATTGTTATAACGTCATACCCTTCATCGCATACCTTACCTTCCGAGAACATAAGGCGCGTACCATGGGTATAATTTCGTGCTCAGAGAATCAAGTGAGCATATATTTCAGTGACGATCACCTTAATTTCATGAATGAAATGGAATGTGGAGGGATAAACCATGCGGGAACTTGACCACCGTCCTTGGGTTTCGTAAGGCTATGTCAGCAGCCTCTCCTTTCTAGTGATTCCGAGTGCCAAACCAGGTATTCCGGGATTAAATCCGCAGTACAGTATCGGCATTGAAAACCGTACTTCCCGCTATATCTATTAAAGTACACTGACAAACCGTGATAGCACGTTACCTATTGGTATATGGTCAAACTTCTAACCGTACGCTTTACCATCCGAGAAGATAAGCCGCTGCATCCAGAGTATAACATCGTATTCAGAAAGCAAATTAATATACACTTTAGTGACGGCTACCTTAATTTCATATATGAATTGGGATATCGAGTGTCAACCACTTTGGGAGCTTTACCACCTTCTTTGACGATCGAGCGGTTAAGTCAATAGCTTCACCTCTTTTATGATTCCGAGAATCAAATGAGGCATTCCGGGAGTAAATCCCCTGAACAGTATTGGCAATAATATTGGCAATGTGCAGAGACAAACCTTTGTAGGAGGTTACCTATTGGTAAAGAGTCACACATCTTACTGTGGTACTCACTTCTCTCGAACCTAACCCGCTGTAACGAGAGTAAAACTAGGTGTTCAGGGAGCCAAATTAGCATTCATTTCAGTGACGGACACCTTATCCGCGTGTATGATTTAGAAGTTCGGAACGATACCACGTTCTGTGAGATTCGATTAGCCAAGTCAGTAGCTTCTGCTATCCTGTGCTTGCAATAGTCAGACCAGGTATTCAGGGAGAACATACGCTGACGAATTTTGGCAATAGATTCCTTAGTTCAAAGTATCAATATTAATGTAGAGCGGCAAACCGTATGAGAGCGTTTCCAATTGGAATTACGTCAAACGTTTCACCAAAGATCTTACCCTCCGAAGATCTAACTGTCTGTTTCGAGAGTGTAACATCGTGCTCAGAAGGGAGAGTTGCTATACACTTACATGATGGGCATCTTAATTTCATGTATGAGTTTGAAGATCGGGTCTCATACCTGTCGAGACAGTTACCACCTTCTATAAGAGTCGAACATCTAAGTCAATTGCTACGATTCAGAAAGTCAAACAAGATATCTCAATTAAACATTCGCTACATAATATTGGCAATAGACACCTTAAATCACGGCTGGAATATCTAAGCAGGCCGGCCAGCTGTTGTAGACCACTTCCTATTCATGTAGTTTGAAACTGTTTACAGAAGCCTTTCCCTCGGAAAAACTAACCCGCTGTGTCGAGCGTACAACATCGTGTTCAAAGGAAGAAATTAGTAATCATCTTACTGACGCGCCCCATAGTTTCCTTTATGATTTTGAGGATCGAGTGGCAAACCGTTCGTGAAGGTTACCACAAACTTTCAGAGTCTGACATCTAAGTAAATAGCTCCACCTATACTGCGATTCCGTGTGTCAACTCAGCTTTTCCGGAAGTAATTCCACTATACTCTATTGGCAACATACACTTCAGCCTACGCTATGAGTATTAAATCTGATCGTCAAACCGTTTGAGAGCGTTACCAATTGGTACAAAGTCAAACGCATTTCTGAAGGCCTTACCCGTCGAAGGACTTACCCGCTGTGTCCAGAGCATAACAACCTGTTCAGCGAAACAAATTAGTACTCATTTCAGTGTATTATATGGTCGAGCGTCTAACCGTTCGGGAAACCTACCACCTTGTTTGAGAATCGAACGGTGAAGTCAATAGCTTCACGCTTCCTGTGATTTCAAGAGCTAAACCTAGTATTCCAGGGGTAAATCCACTGAACAGTAATGTCAATAGTCGCTTTAATTCACGGTTTGAATATTATTGTCTCGAATCAAATCATTGACGAACGTATCCCATTAGTTTGGAGTAAATCTTTCTACCGAAGGCCTCACCTTCTGAAAAGCCCTACCCGCTGTGGGTGCTGCCATGCTTAATATTCGCGGATACAAATTAGTAGACATTTTATCAGACGGGCACGTTAGTTCCATGTATGTACAGCCAAATCGACAGTCAAACCGTTCGAAATCATTAACGCTTTCCTTCAGACCAAACGTCTAAGGTTTTCGAACAGTATAACTCTCGATCTTCTTATTCATAAATGAAATTATAGGGCCCATCGCTAAAATATATACTAATGTGTTTCTCTGAACACGACCTTGTACTCTCGATGAAGCCGCTGATTTTAGCGGAAGGTAAGGTCTTCAGTAATGCGTTTGACTTTATAACAATTGGTAGCATTCTCAAACGGATTGACGCTCTACTGTGATGTACCTTACGTGAATTATTGTGTCTATTGTCAATGCTGTTAAGCGCATTTACTCCCGGAGTTCCTGGTTTGACTCTCAATATCGCAGGATCCGTGACTCTATTGGCTTACCCGTGCGACTCTGTAGGTAGTTGATAACGTTCTCCAACGAATTGACTCTCGATCTTCTAAGGCATGCATGAAATTAATGTGCACGTCTCTGAAATGGTTACTAATTTCTGTCTCCGATCACGATATTATACTCTCGATTAGTCTGGTTAGCTTCGCCGGAAATAGGGCTGTGAGTAAAATGTTTGTCCCTATACCAATAGCCATCGCTCTACAATGGTTTAACGTTACGCTTTAATATTCAAACCGTGAATTATGGTGCCTAATGCCAATCAATACGAGCGGATTTACTCCCGGCATAATTGGTTTCACTCTCGATGTCGTAGGAAATGTGAAGCTATTTGCATAGTCGTTCGACTCTCAAACAGGTGTTATCGTTCTCGAACAGTTTGATACTCGATCTTCTAATGCATACATGACATTAAGTTGCCCGTCAATATAATGTATACTAATTTGTTACCCTGAACACCATGTTATACTCTCGATGCAGCGGGTTATTTTCTTGTTTGGTCACGCCTTGGGTACAAAGTATGACACTATAGCAATAAGTAACGTTCAACAAATGATTGACACTGTACTTTAATTTATATACTGTGAAATAGTTTGTCTAATGCCCACACTGATGATTTGATTTCTCCTGGAATACCTGGTTTGGCTCTCGGTATCACAGGACGGGTGATGCCATTGACTCAAGTGTTCTGTTCATAAAGAAGGTGGTAACATTCTGTTTGACATTCGGTTTTGCTATTCGTACATGTAAATACGGTGTCTGTCTGCTAAAATGTCCACTAATTACTTTCCGTCGACAACGAGCAAGACGCTCTCCACAGCGGGTTAATATTCTCCGCAGGTATGGTATTCGGTAAATAGAATGATCTTATACGAATTGGTCATGACCTCCAACGGTTTGTCGCTCTACATTAATACTCAAACCGAAAATTACGGCGTCTATTGTCAAATAACGTTCCGCGGATTTATTCCCGGAATACCCGGTTTGACTCTCGGAATCGCAGGATGGGTGAAGCTATTGACTTAGATGTTCGTCTCACGCGGACGGAGGCACGTACTCGAGTTGTTTGACCCTCGATCAACTAATTCGTACATGGAGTTAAAGTGCCCGTCACTGACATGAATACTAAATTTTATCTGTGAACACTATATTATGCTTTCAATGAAGTCGGTGATTTCAGCGGAAGATAAGGCTTTGGTAAAACGTTTGACTTTATATCAACTGGTAATGCTCTCACGCAGTTTCACGCTCTACTATAATATTCAAACCACTAACTAATGTGT
Organism: Lasioglossum baleicum; assembly: GCF_051020765.1. NCBI lineage: Eukaryota > Metazoa > Arthropoda > Insecta > Hymenoptera > Halictidae > Lasioglossum > Lasioglossum baleicum. The sequence continues at coordinate 20,862 of NW_027471533.1, forward strand.
CTATGGCTAAAACTCGTCAGCGGTCTTTCTCCGTGTATACCTGGTGTTACTCTCCGAACTACAAGATAGGTGAATCTATTATTATTATAAGCTATTACTTAGCCGTTCGTCTCACGCATAATGTGGTAATGCTCTCGAACGATTTGACCAGGGATCTTTTAATTCATGCATGAAGTAGTGGTGCCCGTCGCTTAAATAAGGACTAATTTCTTTAAGGATTAATTTTCTTTCTTTTAAGGATTAATTTCATTCTCTGAACGCAAAGTTACACTCTCGATACAGAGTGTCAGTATTTGCGAGGGAAAGGCATTCTCTAAGAAGCTTCTCCCTACACGAATGGGTAATGTTCGACAACGGCTTGACAGGCCTCCTTTAATATTCGAACTGTGAGTTGCGGTCTCCATTGCGGAAACTGTACGGCGCATTTACTCCCTGATTGTCTTAGGATTTCTCTGAACACGAATTTACACTCTCGCTACAGCGGGTGTTGTTTCACTGAAGGCAAGATCTTCTGTATAATATTCGAATTCATAGCAGGTGACAACGTTCACGAAGGATGTACTCTCGACATCTATATTCGTACCGTAAATTAAGATGTCCATTCGTTTTTCTGCACAATGTATTGATTCCCGGAATGCCTGGTGTGATCCTCGGAATAACAGGATATGTGATACTACTGACTTAGCAGTTCGGATCTTCAAGAAGATTGTATCGTTCTGGAACGTGTTTACTCTGGGTCTTCCTAGTCATACATGCAAATATGTTGACCATCTTCTAAAGTATCTACCAATCTGATTTATTTTCCACTAAGGAAGACAACCTCTAGTGCGGTATTGGTTCTAGGAAGATAAGTTATTTAATGAAACGTATGACTTTCTCGAACGTTATGATGTTCAACTTTAATATACAAACCTTGAATTACGGGATCAATGCCCAATATTATTCAACGGATTTACTCCTGGGATACCTGGCTCGACTCTCGGCATCACAGGATAGATGGAGCTATTGAGCTTCCGTCCCTCGCAGATGGTGGAAGCGTCCTCGAAACGTTTGACCATCGATCGTCTAATCCATACATGAGGATAGCGTGCTCGGGGCTGAAATGAATACTAATTTCTTTTTCTGAACACAAAGTTATACACTCGATGCTGCGTGTCACGTTCTCGGAATGTAAGCCCTTTGGTAAAACAATTGTCTTTATACAAATCGGCAACACTCTCAAACGGTCTGCCTCAATATTCATACCTTGAACTATGGCGTCTGTTGCCAATACTGTACGGTGCATTTGGTCCCGTAGTACCTCGTTTGACTCTTGGAAACACAGGATTGGTTATGCTATTGACTTAAATGTTTGACTCGCAACAAACGTGATAAAGATCTCTAACGGTTTGAACCAAGATCATCTAATTCATACACGAAATTAAAGCGCCCGTCGCTGAAATGGATTGTAATTTCTTTTTCTGAACACGAAGTTATACTCTCGATAATACCGGTGAGTTTCGCGAGGAGTAAGGCCATCGACAAAACGTTTGACTGTATGCGAATTGGTAACGCTCTCAAACAGCCTGACTCTCTACTTTAATGTTCATGCCCTGAATTAAGCCGTCGATTACCAATACTGATCAGCGCATTAACTCCCGAAATATCTGCTTAGACTCTCGGAATCGCGGGACAGGTGCAGATACTCTCTTAGTTGTGGGACTTGCAAAGAAGGGGATAACGGTATTGAACGGTTTCACACGCGATACTCTAACTCATACGTGAAATTGAGGTGCCTGTCACTAATATGTCTACTAATTTATTACTCGGAACGCGAAGTTGTATCCTCGATACAGCGGGTCATGTTCCCGGAAGGTTAGGCCTGCGGCAAAACGTTTGACTTTATACCAATTGGTATCGCTCGCAAAGGGATTGACGTGCTACTTTAATATTCAAACCGTGAAGTACGGAGTCTATTGTTATTACAGTTCAGCGCATTTACACCCCGAATACCCGGTATTACTCTCGGAATAACAGGATAGGTGAAGCTGTTGACTTGTACGCTCAACGCTCAAACAGGGTGGTAACATTATCAAACTGTTTAACCATCGATTTTCTAATTCATACATGAAATTAAGTTACCCGTCTCACAAATGTATACTGATATGTTTTTGTGGCCACGAAGTTATACTCTCAATACAGCGGGTTAATTTTTCGGAGGGCAAGGTATTCGGTAAAACGTTTGACACTACACATATAGGTAGTGTTGTACAATTGCTTCACGGCCTGCTTTAACATCCAAACCGTGAATTGGGATGCCTATTGCCTATACTCTTCAGCGAATTTACTCTTGGTACGCCAGGCTTAACTCTCGAAATCACAGGAAAAGTGAAGCTATTGCCTTACCCACGTGACTGCCAGAAAAGGTGGTAACGTTCTCGAAAGATTTGACCCTCCGTCTTCCTATCGATACAGGAAATTAAAGTGTCCGTCTGCTAATGTGTCTACTAATTTGTTTCATTGAACACAAGGTAAGACACTTACTGCAGTGGGTTAAGATCTCGCAGGGTAAGGTATCCGGTAAAAATATTGACCCTATACCAGTAGGTATCGTTCAATGATCGTTCGTATCTCCATATAACTCTTAATACCGTAAATTATGGTGTCTATTGCCATTTCTGTACTGCGGATTTACTCATGGAATGCCAAGCTCGACTCTCGGAATCACAAGTATAGGTGAAGCTATTGACTCAGCCGTTCGACTCTCAAAGAAGGTTGTTACGTTCTCGAACAGTATCCAATTCATACCTGAAGTTAAGGTTGATGTCACTGAAATGTGTACGAATCTGTTTCTCTGGACACAAAGATATACAGTCGGTACAGCGGGATGTGTTCTCGGATGTTAAGGCCTTTGGGATATGGTTTGACTCTATACTAATAGGTAATGTTCTCAAAAGGTGTGCCGAGCTATTTCAATAGTCACACCGTGATATAATGTGTCTATGGCCAATACTGTTCAGCGGATTTACTCCCAGAGTACCAGGTATGACTATCCGATCACTGGATGGGTGAAGCTAGTGACTTGTACGTTCGACTCTCAAAGAGGGTGATTTCGTTCTCACACGGCTTGGCGCTCTATTTTAATTTTCAATCCATAAACGAAGGTGTCCATTACCAATACTATTCAGCGGATTTACTTTCGGAATACCTGATGTGTCTCTCGGAA